>NC_057800.1:287300743-287416228 GCF_018294505.1 Triticum aestivum | reverse complement strand
ATTTTGCAAATGCAGTTCGTCCGACCAGTGCATGATAGCCACTGCAAAAGGGGACGATGTCGAAGATTAACTCCTCGCTTCGGAAGTTGTCCGGTGATCCGAAAACCACTTCCAGTGTGATTGAGCCCGTGCAATGGGCCTCTACACCTAGGATGATGCCCTTAAAGGTGGTTTTGGTGGGTTTGATCCTCAAGGGATCGATGCCCATTTTTCGCACTGATCCTGATAGAGCAGGTGCAGGCTGTTGCCGCCGTCCATAAGGACTCGAGTGAGGTGAAATTCGTCGATGATGGGGTCTAGGACGAGTGCGGCGGATCCACCATGACAGATACAAGTGGGGTGGTCCCTGCGATCAAAGGTGATTGGGCAAGCAGGCCATGGGTTGAACTTTGGGGCGACGGGCTCCATCGCATAGACGTCCCTTAGTGCACGCTTCCGCTCCCTCTTGGGAATGTGGGTTGCATATATCATGTTCATTGTCTTCACTTGTGGAGGGAACCCCTTCTGTCCTCCCGTGTTCGACGGCCGGGGCTCCTCCTCGTCATCACTATGCAGCCCCTTGTCCTTGTTTTCAGCATTTAACTTGCCGGCCTGCTTGAACACCCAGCATTCTCTATTGGTGTGATTGGCTGGCTTGTCGGGGGTGCCGTGGATTTGACACGAGCGATCCAGTATGCGATCCAAGCTGGACGGAGCTGGAGTACTTCTTTTAAATGGCTTTTTCCGCTGACCGGATCTAGAGCCTCTGAATCTGGCATTAATTGTCGTATCCTCAGTGTTATCACCGTTGTTGCGGCGCTTTGGTCTGTTACGACGTTGTGTGCCGTTGGCATCTTTGGTATCCCAAGTGCCCGAATTCCTCGATGTGTTATTGTTGCGAGCCAGCCAGCTATCCTCGCCCGTGCAAAAGCGGGTCATGAGTGTCGTGAGGGCTGCCATAGACTTCAGCTTCTCCTAGCCAAGGTGGCGGGCAAGCCATTCATCACGGATGTTGTGCTTGAATGCTGCTAGGGCCTCTGTGTCCGGATAGTCGACAATTTGGTTTTTCTTAGTCAGGAACCGAGTCCAGAATTGTCTGCCCGATTCCCCTGGCTGCTGAGTTATATGGCTCAAGTCATCAGCATCCGGTGGTCGCACATAAGTGCCCTGGAAGTTGTCAAGGAATGCGTCTTCCATATCCTCCCAACTACCGATGGAGTCTGCTGGAAAGCTATTCAGCCAATGCCGAGTTGGTCCCTTGAGTTTTAGTGGGAGGTATTTGATGGCATGTAGATCATCACCGCGAGCCATGTGGATGTGAAGGAGGAAATCCTCAATCCATATAGCGGGATCTGTTGTACCATCATACGATTCGATATTTACGGGTTTAAAACCCTCCGGGAATTCGTGATCCATAACTTCATCAGTGAAGCATAGGGGGTGTGCGGCGCCTCTGTGCCGGGCTATATCACGATGCAGTTCATGTGAGTCTTGTCTGCTGTATTCGGCCCGGCCAGATTTACCTTTGGTGTATCCGGCGTGACGATCATCGTCCCGCATTGGCGCACGCGCCCGTGACCCTTATATTGACCTTGCGAGTTTTGCCTTACTGTCCAATACATCTCGCAGGTCCCGTGTGTTGCCCCAGGCCTTGGTATTTTTGATTGAGTGGCAGCGGGGTGCAGGCTGAACTTCAGGTTGAAACGCCTCTCTAGCTCGGCCACGCGGTGGCCGGTTAGCCGCATTGTACACTGGTGATGGAGGTTTCAATGCTTCCTTCTCAAGGTGAGGTAGCAACCTGCGTTTTGGGTAACTCTTGGAGGGGCGCTCGAGTTCGTATTACTCGGCCACAAGGACTTCGGTCCACCTGTCTGCTAGCAAGTCTTGATCAGCTTGAAGCTGTTGTTGCTTTTTCTTGAGGCTATTTGTTGTGGCCATAAGCTGGCACTTGAAGGGCTCCTGCTCGATGGGGTCCTCGGGCATGATAAATTCTTCGTCGCCGAGGCTCGCCTCGTCTTCAGAGAGAGGCATGTAATTGTCCTCCTCTGGTTCTCCATCTGTTGCCTGCTCTGGAGGGCTGGCTTGTTCATCCTCTGGCTCTACATCGTGCTGGAGGGGATTGTGGTTGTCTTCGGCACTATCCGAAGTGTTATTACCTCATGTGCCGGTATCACTACTTTTGCTGTGTCGGGACTTAGAGTGGCATCGCTGACATCGGTGCTTGGGTTGCTTCTTGGAGGGGTCATCCTCCGTTGTCTCGTCGCCATTGCCTTCTTTAGGGGTGTCCACCATATATATGTCGTATGATGAGGTAGAGGTCCAACGCCCTGTGGGCGGTGGTTCCTGCTCGTCTCCTGCATCGTCGTCCATACCGTCGATGTCTTCGAAGTCGAAGTCGAGCATGTCGGTTAAATCGTCGACAGTGGGTGCTGGGTGGTGGGTGGGCAGCGAATTTCTTCGTCGTCCGCATCCCATTCTAGCCGGACATAGTTCGGCCAAGGTTCTCCTGACAGGGAGAGAGACCTTAATGAATTAAGCACATCGCCGAAGGGCGAGTGCTGAAAGATATCCGCGGAGGTGAACTCCATGATCGGCACCCAGTCGGATTCGACGGGCACGGATGTAAGCGGCTCGGAGTCCATGGCCGGAGGTGAATCCAGTGGTTCGGCGACACGGCTCTCGTAAGGGGTGAAGTCAGTATCCAGCTCCATCGCCACTGAGAGTGCGGCCTCCATGGCGAGGTCTATCCCTCCATCCTTGGATGGCGCAATTTGCTCCGAATTGAAGGCCGGAGTAGTTGCAGATGCGATCTCCCGAACACTGTCCGACGGCAGAGTTACGTCGTGCTCGTCATGACTGTGCAGCCCACCTGACACGGGCTCGAATCCATCGAAGATCAAGTCTCCGCAGATGTCGACAGTGTAGTTTAAGTTTCCGAATCTGACGTAATGGCCAGGGGCATAGCTCTCGATCTGCTCTAGATGGCCAAGCGAATTGGCCCGCAGTGCGAAGCCGCTGAATACAAAGATCTGTCCGGAGAGGAAAACCTCACCCAGGACCGCATCGCTACCGATGATCGAAGAAGCCATCAAGCCTTATGGTGACGACACAGTGGAACTCTCAATGAAAGCACCAATGTCGGTGTCAAAACCGGCAGATCTCGGGTAGGGGGTCCCGAACTGTGCGTCTAAGGCGGATGGTAACAAGAGGCAGGGGACACGATGTTTACCCAGGTTCGGGCCCTCTTGATGGAGGTAAACCCTACGTCCTGCTTGATTGTTCTTGAAGATATGAGTATTACAAGAGTTGATCTACCACGAGATCGTAGAGGCTAAACCCTAGAAGCTAGCCTATGGTATGATTGTATGTTGTCCTACGGACTAAATCCTCCGGTTTATATAGACACCGGAGGGGGCTAGGGTTACACAGAGTCAGTTACAAGGGAGGAGATCTACATATCCGTATTGCCTAGCTTGCCTTCCACGCCAAGGAGAGTCCCATCCGGACACGGGACGAAGTCTTCAATCTTGTATCTTCATAGTCCAACAGTCCAGCCAAAGGATATAGTCCGGCTGTCCGGAGACCCCCTAATCTAGGACTCCCTCAATCACTTCATACAGTTTGGTGTCACATGTGTTTTCAAAGTAATAAGTTCCGTCATCATGCCTCTTTGCACGTGCCTGCAAGTAGTCTCTCACGCGTTCACCCTTGATTTCACTAAAGGTTGGACTCCCACCCGCCGCTACTGCTTATGTGTCCTCTTGTTCCCATATCAGTTTCATGATGTAGTATCCTGCCACACCCATATGGTGGGGGTGTACGTTCTTCTTCTGAAGTTCCGATTGCTTGAAACTCTTCATAGCAAACTCTGGAGTTTCCCTGACCCTTTTGAATTCTGCCCAGTCTGCCTTTGTAATTTGGGGGTATGCGGGGATTGGGTCCTTGCCTTCACTCAAGTACTTCTTGTATAGTACGTGCTTCCAGTTTCTCCTAGCATCCCTAGCCTTCTTCAGTGTAGTGTGTTCCACCTGCATTCTCCACTGCTCTGGAACGTTGAAGTGATCCATGATCTCCCGGACTATCCTTCGCCGTATTTCTATGTCAGCCTTCCGAAACCCCGGCAGATTAATGTTGAACCTTTCCCTGCCAACAAATCTAGACACACTCCTGAACCTCATGCGTGCTTTATCTGGTTTAGTTGGAGCCCAGAACTTTAAATCAATCTCGGTTACTTCATATACACCTTTAGGCTGGTGTGTGGGCTTCCTTGGAGCGTTCCTCCGTGTCCTGACCGGAAGGGTAATTGCTGCACCTCTATCCCATTCAAGACTACTTGATCCCTCACAATTTGCTGAAGACCTAGGGTTTTCCGAATCAGATGAAGATACATGGCATGAATGAGTGATGTCGCTGCTACTCGGCATCTACAGAGAACACATGCGAAACTCAGGAAAGGAGGATAAGCATAAAACTAACAACTTGGTACAAGCTTTCTAAACATGCCATGCAATAATTTAGAAAATGTACAGCTATTTTGTTAAGTTTGTGTGACTCGGGTGCCCGCGATTTGTAAATAGGCAGTAACTTATTGGAACAAATACAGCTTATATGTAGTAAGGAAGGTAGATAATGAACATATATACACTCTCTGTTATTTTATAGCCAACTTGGGAACATACAGAATGAAATTGGAAGAGGGATTGCGAGGAAATATGCCTCACCGCGATGGAGAGCAGTAACTAACAGGCTTCTTAATGCAAACCCGGCCGGGCCATAGGAGAGGCGAGGGTGGCTGGCGAGCAAACGAAGGCGGCGAGGCGCGGGCCACCGCGTGTTGGAAACGACAGTGGAGGTAGGCTTCACGCGAAGAGAGGCCACACGGCCGGGGCGAGTACGGCGGTGCCGGAGAGGGTTCTGTTGTGGATCTGGGGGAGGGGGAGCTGGCGAAGGAGATTGGGTGGACTAGTTGAGTGAAACGCAGGCAGACGGTGGGGGGAGTGTTGGCGGCCTAGGTGAAAAGGGTGAAAAATATCCCCGGTCGCCACGCGCGGAAAGGCCTTTGCAAACGGTTGCCTCTAAGCACTCGTGTGCACAAACAAAATAATTTCATTTGAAATGAAGATGTACTAATTTTGAAATGAAGACGTGAGTTCATCGTTTCTCATCTAAATTTTTCGCATGTAGACCAGTCACAATTTTACCACGGGTTCGATTTGCTGGCGCATTTCAGGTCTCGTGTGCTATATGTAAGACATTTTTTGGCATTTACCATGCATGTTTGCATATAAATCAATTCCTAGCCGGACTGCATTTCCTGTCGAAAGGGATGAGGATTGTCGTTCGATCTGGGAGCATCCGATGGTGCAGACGTATGATCCGTGGGGTTTGGGTTCTGGCCAATCAGAATGCACGACTCAGATCGCACGCGCAGCGAGGGGGCATCGGCCACGGTTTGGTAGGCACACGGCTTTCGTGTGTGAACCGTGTGCTATTTGAAAACATTTTTTGGGAGGGGCTATTTGAAAACATGTACAAGTGTTGCCGAAAGGGATGAGGATCACCGTTCGATCAAGGAGAATCCAACGGTGCAGACGTATGATCCGTGGGGTTTGGGTTCTGACCAATCAGAACGCACGACTCAGATCGCGCGCGTGGCAGAGGGGTGGGGGTGCATCAGCCATGGTTTAGTGGACACACAGCTTTCTTGAGTGAACTGTGTGCTATTTGAAAACATTCACATTACCTAACATCATATTTTTGTTCAAATGAAAACATGAGTTCATCATTTCGCCTCCAATTTTTTTCCACGGTAAGAAATCATGAGTATAGTGGAGAGTATCATATACTAGTATCATGAATATACAGTACATATGATACTACCTTTACTTAATTATAGTGCATAGTATAATACATAGAGTATAGTATATCATATTTATTGTCATGCATGACACAAATTAGCATCGCATTTAACATGATACAGTATCTACCTACTATATGTTACTCTAACCCTCTTTATATATATTTAATTCTTTGCCACATCAACATATATACTTGCTATTTCCGAGTGCATGACATCATCGGCTATGATACCACCACTATGGCCAGCCTTATATTGGGATTATCATATAGTACTATATATATAGTATCATGCATATGATACTAGTGTATGATACTACGTACGTACCTTCATAGTGCATATATAGTATCATAGAGTAGTACTAGCTCCCTCTGTAAACTAATATAAGAGCGTTTAGATTACTAAATAGTGACCTAAACGCTCTTATATTAGTTTACGGAGGGAGTATATATCATAGATGACCGTATTTATGGCCATGCATGACACAAAGTAGTATAGCATTTATTATATATATGTAACGGTATCTACCTATGTTACTGCTTCTTTGCCACATCATCATATTTTCTATTCCGGGGTGCATGATACGGCTATGATACCCCCACTATGGCCACCCTAATAAGGTTGGTCGTAATATGGAAGTATCAAGCGGTATGATGCATGCCAACTAGACTTTTTGGATGATGTGGCACACAGTTAAATGATGAAAGAGAGGGTGTGTGGTATCATATCATGATACCATATCATATTAAATGTTGTACTACTTTTGTGTCATGCATGGTAATTAATAAGGAACCTAAGATACTAACGCATGATACTATGCATGCGCGCATTACAGAGGTATTGCCAATCATATACTAGTATCATGCATATATACTCCCTCCTTTCCGGTTTATAGGATTATCTCAAAATTTTAGTTTGTCCATTTTATAAGGCTCAATTTGGTTGTTCCCCATCACATGTCCAGATTCCAAGGTGAATTAAATCATTGCATGCAAGTATTAAGAGAAAGTTGACCAATGCATGTACTTTATATATGCATGCATGTATTGCAATTAATACATTGGAAAACATAATTTTTTTAGGAAAACAAAAGCATTAATTGGGTGGTCTTGCAAACTACAAAGGTATTCCACCACTCACCATCTACCTTGGTTGGTGAGATTTTTGAATTGAGCCCTATAAGGCTGGTTCTAATGGGGAGAGTATCATATATATACTAGTAGTATCATGCATATATATGATAGTGTAGCTAGGATACTAGCTACTTCCATAATGCATAGTATCATAAGTTAACATCTTAGGTTGCCTTACAAATCACACAAAGTAGTAGTACAAAATTTAATATGACATGGTATCATGATATGATACCACATCCTCTCATGTGTGCCACATCATCCAGAAAGTCTAGTTGTCATGCATCATACCGCTTATGATAATACCATTACAACCAGCCTAGCTAAACCGGAAAGGAGGGAGTATGAGACTAGCTAGCCACAATGCAGAGTAGTACACTGGTAACATACATATATCCCTAGACTATATATGTTACTACCTTCATAGTGGGTAGTAACATAAGTGTAGTGTGATGCAAAGCTTCATTTCTTAGGTTACAGACTCATATTGCATTGGGACATGTGATGCTACAATAACTATCTAAGTTACTGAAATTATCTCTCTCCTCATTAACTTATTGCCACATAAGCAAGTTTATTGAGTTGGAGTCGGTGTTACTGCTGAAGTTACTCCCACTGTGGCTAGTCTGATACTAGCTAGTCGTCTATGATATACTAGCTACCTCACTAAGAGCATGGTTAATAAAACAACCAAGGGTTGGCTATAAGAAGTTGACATGTCATATACAGCCAACCTCTTAGTGGGTATGTACAATAATAAGTTTTATATTCGTACTAGTTTATCAATAGTTGGCCCACCTTACATCCTCACAAAGTGTCCTAGCGGGTCTCCTGTTGCAGCTGGCTCTACTAACCAAGAGCCTGCTTCTCTTCTTTTTCCTCAAACTAATAAGCACATATGTATTATTATATTCCTTATAGCCAGACTACCCACAGTGAGAGTAACATAGGTAGTAACATCACACATATCTAGATAAAATAGATGATGTGGCAAGCAATAAATGAAGAAATGAAGGAAAGTGGATATGTGTGATGTTCCCACAGTGGGTATAGTCTTACTATAGTATGAGACTACCCACAATGGGAGTAACATAGGTAGTAACATCACACATATCTAGATAAAGTAAATGATGTGGCAAGCAATAAATGAAGAAAGAGAGCAAAGTAGTAACATAGCTAGTTACTAGTAGTATGAGTAACATCACATGTACATATCAAGGCAAGATGTGTCTATAGCCTAATAAATGAAGTGTTGCATGTTACCACACATATATGTTACTCCCCACTATAGAGGTAGTAACATAGACTAGTGTAACACATGGGCATGTTACTAGTCTATGTTACTACCCATTGTGGCTAGTCTGAGTAACATCACACATCTCAAGGCAAGATGAGTCTATAGCCTAATAAATGAAGTGTTGCATGTTACTACACATATGTTACTCCCCACTATAGAGGTAGTAACATAGACTAGTAACATTCTATGTTACTACCCATTGTGGCTAGTCTTACGTCACTCTATTGTGTACTTACTTGCTCGGATAATGCATAGTATCATAGAGTAGCTAGTATCATATGTAGTACTTTATTTATATTGTCATGCATGACACATAGTAGCATAACATTTATTATGATACAGTTTCATGATATGATACTTAACCCTCTCTTTCTTCATTTAATTAATTCTATGACAGCTCATCAAAATTGCCTAGTTGGCATGCATGATACTAGCTATGATACCCCCTTACTATCAGCCTAGCAAAGGTGTACAAATCATTTGTGCGTCACTTTGTGAGTTTTCATCTGCTTGTTCCAGAAGTGGGGAGAAGTTTCAAACATTTTGGCTGTGAGGTGCGGCCACTGGCGTAGGCCTAGTTGGTATTTTAATTAAAGAAAATTCATATGGAGTTCGGACATCATCAAAATCGATGTGTGCCTGTGGTGTGCTCTAACGACCCCGTAGAAAAAATTGGTAAAGTTTGGCACAAGTTTTGATGACTGCTCCTTCCAAACCGGAGCATCTCACATGAAGGATCATAGTTTTCCAAAAGGAGACGTGTCAATTCAAACTCCTGTGGCCGGTGACTTCATCGTTTGGCCTCATAAAAATTTCCACGGTATGCAATCACCATTATACCACGGGTTTGATTTTCTGGCGCATTTCAGGTATCGCTAGCTATATTTAAGACATTTTTTGATATTAACGTGCATTTTGTGCATAAAAATAAAATTACAACCAGAACTGCATGTGTTGTCGAAAGGGATGAGGATCAACGTTCGATCTGGGAGCATCCAATGGTGCAAACGTACGATCCATGGGCTTTGGGTTCTGGCCAATCAGAAAGCATGACTCAGATCGTGGGCGAGGTGGTGGCGGGGTTTGGTCGGCACATGGCTTTCATCAACAAACCGTGTGCTATTCGCAAACCAGATTGCATATTTTTGTTCACGCATACTGCAGTGAGATCAATTGAGTGTGCTACCTCTATGATATAATAATAATAATAATAATAATAATAATAATAATAATAATAATAATAATAATAATAATAATAATAATAATAACAAAAAACAGTTCATGTTCATTGTCTGAGCTGACAGCATATCAAGGTCAACATATTAACGGTTCTTACATCAACAAAAAAACGGGCATAACTCACAAATTCAGTACACATGACAGTTCTAAATTGAACGAATTAAGTTGCAGGGTAGGCATAAAGACTAGTCTTACAACTTAATTCCCATGTACATGGGGGCACTAGGATCATTAAGTTGACCCCAAATGAACTTGCGTTTTTTGATTTAAACTTCTTCTTTGTTGCACTGGTGCGTGATCCCTTGGCTGGCAACTCGTCCTGATCGGCAACATCGTCGAAACCCAGTACCCTTCTCTTCCCATGCATCGCTAAATGGCCGTTCTTATGCAAGGGGTCTTCCACAAAGAAAATCTGAGTAGCATTTCTAGCAAGAATGAATGGGTCCGCGTGATATGCCATTGTTGTCCTGTTAACACGGGTCTTGCTGTACTCATCAATCCTTACCTGACCAAGAGGGATCCATGCGCACCTGAATAATGCCACCTTAACTTTCACATAGTCAAGCTCCCAAATCTCTTTGATGGATCCATAGTATACCCTTTTATCAGCTTCATTTACAATCATGCATTCTATTCGAATAGAGCTGTTCTGATACGAGGTCTTCTTATCACGTTCCTCAATGTAGAACGTGTATCCATTTATGTCATATGCTTGGTACGTCAGCATCGTAGGTGATGGCTTTTGTGCCAACCACGTAACAATGTCATCGATGGATCCTTGTGCCAAACGATTCTTCAGCCATTCGGCGTAGTTCTTAGTGTGCTCCTTCATCTCCACCTCTGATGAAGGCACCATTGGTAAGAATCTTTGGCGTATCTCCGCCAAGTGTTCTTTGGCATAAGCGATGAGAATTGGGTTGTTAAGCAGTACCATCAAATGGGCTTTCTCTGCCAATTCTCCGGGTGCAGCCATTTGCGTGCCAGCAAGGACTGGCTTACCTTTCAGCCTTCCCTCGTGGCGAGAGAGGGGCAAACCTATAGGTCTTTGTTTCATGTATTCGGTGAAAAACTCAACCACCTCCTCCGTGGTATAACCTTGTAGGATGCTTGCCTCTGGATGGTTTTGGTTCCGCCAAAAGCGCTTCAGGATTCCCATGAACCGCTCAAAGGGATACATGTTGCGAAGAAACATAGGATCACAATACTTTATCTCGTGGACAAAGTGCATAGTGAGATGGACCATGATATCGAAGAATGACGGTGGAAAAACATCTCTAGGTTGGACAATATTCTTGCAATATCATCTTGCATATGATCCAACTCTTCAAGATCTACAACTCTCTACCATAGTTGGTTGAAGAAATCACATAGGTCAATGAGTGTGTTTCTTATATCTTTGTCCATCAGATTCCTGATGGCCATCGGGAGGATTTGTGTCAACATTACATGGCAATCATGTGACTTCATGTGTCCCAACTTCATTTTACCTGAGCTCACATCCACGAGACTTCTGATGTTTGCGGAGTAGGAAGAGGGTGTCTTAACTGACAACAAATAGGTGAAGAACCGTGTTGCTTCTTTTGTACTGAAATTGTAACTCTGGCGAGCTTTGATGAATTTGTCATCATCTTCTGCTTCACTCTTGCGTTGTGATTGATCAGCAAGCATATCGAGCCATGAACCGTCATCATCCTTTCTTTTACCTTTAATCTTGAGCAGAGTACCAAGGATGCTTTCACATACGTTCTTCTCTATGTGCATGACATCGATGCAGTGACGTACACGTAGAATCTCCCAGAAAGGTAATTTCCAGAACACCGATTTCTTCTTAAACACTTGTTCATTGGGTGTTAGTTTCACCGTCAAAGGGTAGTTCTTGCCAAGTACAACATTAAATTTTTTAGCCATGTTGTGGACCACCACCCCTTCATAGGGTCTTGGGGCTACAGTTGCCTCTGCCGTACCATCAAATTCAGCTTTCATCTTTCGGTATGGGTGATTTTTCCGTAAGAACCTACGATGATGCAAATACACTGTTTTGTGTGAGCTGGGAAGTCTTCTGCTAGCTGTCCTATCCATGCATGTGACACACCCTACTTCTCCCCTTGGTTTCTGCCCTGGTGTGTTGCCTAATGCTGGCATATCATTAATGGTGTGCACCAGCATGTCATGTAGATCGAAAATCTCCTTTCTGTAAGCATCATAACATTTTACAACAGGCGCATCTATCCACATTGTCAGCAGTTCTTCTACCAGTAGTTGAAAGTAAATGTCGATGTCATTTCCAGGTTGCTTTGGGCCTTGGATAATCATTGACATCATAATGTATTTTTTCTTCATACATAACCAAGGAGCTAGGTTATATATGCACAGAAGCACCGGCCATGTGTTGTGATTGGTGCTCATATCGCCAAAAGGATTCATCCCGTCAGTACACTCCCTGAGCCTTATACTTCTAGGATCCTTGGCAAAATTTTCAAACTTTTTGTCGATTAATTCCCACTGAGCCCCATCATTCGGGTGCCTCCTATAACTATCCGCAATTCGCTCATCATGATGCCACCGCAACCTCTTTGCCTCTCTAGGGTTTGCAAACAAACGCCTCAACCTTGGAATTAAAGGCAAGTACCAAACAACCTTGAACACGACTCCTGTCTTGATCTCGTCGTCCAATTAGTACTTGTCATTTGCTCTCCTGCGCTTGTATCATGCATGATTGCATGTGGGACATGCATGAAAATCTTTGTACTCACCATGGTACAATATACAATCATTCACACAAGCGTGTATCTTCTGTACTTCAAGTTCCAATGGGAAAACAATTTTCTTCGCTTCATTCGTGCTTCTGGGGAGCACATTATCTTCCGGAAGAATTTCTTTCAAAAGACCTAACATCTCTGTGAAGCCCTTGTTTGATAGACCGTTTGTCACATCCCTAGTTCTGGTATGACCTAGGCTTGCTTTGTGCATCATGTTTAAATTTCCAAATGAAGTTGAAATGGGGATGTTTCAAACCCTAGCACCAAAGCAATTCAAATAGGTTCAAATTTAAAATGGAATTTCAATGAACCCAAAATGCTTTTCAAAAATGTTTATGGTCTTTGGAAAATGTTGGAAACAACAACCAGGGGTGATGCACATTTTTGCTAAACATTCTGGATTTTTGAATGAACCCATATGTATTTGAATTGGAGCTGTTTAAAATAATATAAATATTTTAAAGGCTCCAAAAATGTTGGAATTTGGTGAGGGCCTCTGGTATATTATAACTAGTGGTCACAAGGAATCTCAACATTTTTATATTTGTGCTGGTAATTTTTAAGTCAAAAACAAATGTCAGAAATAGAAAAGAAAACAAAATAGGGGAACACTTACCTGAGGCCTGGCTTACCTGGCACCCCCAGCCGGCCCAGCAGAGGCCCAGCCCACTGGCCTCTGCCAGTCACCACTTACCTCTCGCCAGGAGGACGCCGAGCGCGTGGCCTACGCACGCCGGCGCACACCCGGCCACCTCCTGCCTCTCTGCTAGCTTCCCCGACGCCCTGGACTCCTCCAACGCTGCCACGCAGACCCCCGGGCCCCTCCCTCACTCTCCCCGTGTCCATCCCCCTCCTCTGATTTCTCTGCGCAACACCACCGAACGCCACCATCGCTGCCGCTCGCCGCTGCCGCGGCCACAACCATCTCCTCACCCCTCTGTCGTGTCCACCAGCACCGCCGTTGAGCTCCGCCTCCCCAAGCCGAAGGAATCGAGCCCGGACACCCTGCATCGCCTCCAGGCCATCGTCTTCAACCTTGGGATGACCGAGATGGCCGCCGCCGTCTCGTCGCCTCCAGGCCTTCCCCGAGCCCGCTGACCATCCCGTCGCCTCCGCTGTGAGCTCCTCTTCTTGTTCCCCCTCTTCCTGAGCTCGTTTACGCCCCACAGCCGTCGCCCCCTTGTCGACCGAACCGCGCCGCCACCCGAGCTCGTCGGCGGCAACGCTCCGGTGACCATTTGGTCCCAGACGCGTGTCCACCGAGCTTGCTGCCCCGCGCTGAGCCTCGCTAGCGCCTCCTCTTGCCTCTTGCACCCCGCAACGCTAACCCCGCGCGCACCCGAGCTCTGGCTGCCACACTTGTCGTCGCCGGCGCCACTCCGGCCGCTCCCCAGCCGCGCCACCACCACGGCTGGATGCGGACGAGCGTCCGCATCCCGTAGCTGCACTCCGCGTGCCAAATAGCCCCCTGTAGGCAAAACCCGCAGCGCACCGCCGCGTTTGGCTCGCCGGCAGCTAAACGCCGGCGGCCGCTGACCTTTGACTGGTGTGGGTTGACCCCACTGCCCAGTTTGACCTCCCCCCTCTCTCTCACTGACTTGCGGGCCCTGCTCGACTAATTACTATAGTTAGCACTAATTAACTAACTAGGTTAGCTACTACAGTCACTGACTAGTGGGCCCTGCCCAGTTAGTTAGGACTAACTAACTTAGTTAGTTGACTGGGTCACTGACCAATGGGACCCACTGGTCAGGTTTGACCTGGTCAGCCCCCTTGACTCGCTTACGTCATGCTGACGTAGAGCTGACGCAATAATTGATTTCTGGAATTATTTTAACTCAGGAAATTCTAGAATATTGCCTAAACTTCAAAAAATCTTAATAATTCAACCGTAGCTTAGAATGAAATAAATTATATATGAAAAATTATCAGAAAAATGCAAGGAATCCATTTATGCCAGTTACATGCATGAAAAACCAACTTATACATGCTGTATAAGTGAAAACATAATATGGGCATTTTAAATGCTTCATTTTGAATTGCATTGAATCTTTGATTCAAATGGGCTTCAACCAACTTGGTAGCATCTTGCATTCGCCCAAACACTAGCATTTGCACATGTCATGTTCATGCATCATTTTGTTGCATTTTTTTGTGTGTTGATCGCCGGCGTTGTTTCTTCTCGATAGGTTCCACTCCAGAAGGTGTTCCCGAGTACCTGTCAGAGGAGCCGTACCCCTTCGTCATTCTATCAGGCAAGCAAACCCCCTTGAGCATTTCGATAAATCCCACTCTCTCGCTCCTGCTCCTCATACTGCATTAGGACAACAATGATTCAACTGCTACTTTTCTGCGGTAGTTGAACCCATTCCTCTGCATGACCTGTCATTGTCACAGTAAATAGTTGAAACCCACTAGCATGAGTAGGAGTTGCTTGAGCCCTGATGTGCCTACTCATCCATGCTTGTTTTCTTTATGCCGGCTATGCTTAGAGTTGTGTCAGGTTTGATTCATCAGGAATGAATCGGAGTGGTGAACATGTCCTACCGATAAAGGCTAAGTGTGTGAACACGTTTTGGTAAAGGTAGCGATGAGAGGCCATGTAGGAGTACATGGTGGGTTGTCTCATTGGAACCGTCCCTAAGCACTGAGTTCTGTGTATGTTATCCAAGTCCAGTTACTACCACACATTGGGTTCCGGTTATCCAGCCCCTCTCGTCTTATTAATCCACTTGATCTCTGTCCAGGAGTTTCAACTAGTTTCTGGTGTTTGTAGGTAGTGCTACTTGTCTACCAGGTGGTGTCCGATGGGACGGGCTTGGGACAGACTAGGCACCGTGGCACGATGTACCAAGTGGCACCCGGATGGTGGGCTTGGGAACCCTGCTCACATCGTTTGGGGCCGTGAGCGACACCCCTGCCGGATCTCCTTGCGGATGGAACCCGAATAGGCGATAAACCTAGATGAGAGACTTGTGTGGTTAGTCAGGTCGTGGCCGACACCCTCGCCTGGCTTCCGCTTGAAGGTTGCCGAGGTACATGACGTGTACAGGGCTATAAGTGGCGAGAGCGTGTGTGAAGAAGTACACCCCTGCAGGGTCAACATTATCTATTTGAATAGCCGTTTTCCTCGGATATGGAAACTTGGAGGACTTATGTAGTACATAGACAACTTGAAGTGGATACCCTAAAATCCACAAGATAAGCGTGAGTGCTATGGATGGCCTTCTCGTAGGGAGACGGGAACGAATCCATAATGGAGTATTGATATGGTGAATATGTGGACTCGTGTGCGTCTCCTCACCTCAAAGAAGTTTCTGATACTCGTAGTATAGGTTAGCCACTGAGTCAAAGATGGCTTGCTACTGTTAAAACTCCACCACCCCCTTTGTTGATAATGTTGCATATGTAGATAGTTCTGATGTAAGACTTGCTGAGTACCTTCGTACTCACGTTTTCTTATTTATGTTTTGCAGTTGGTTACACTAGTGACTTCGACGAGTAGCTTGTATCCCAGCTGCGATCTTGTACCCTTGGGAGGGTCGTGTTTAGTCAGGCTTCTTAGTCTTTTCCTTTTGTAGTTGTTTGTACTCAGACATGTAATGCTTGTGTTGCTTGTATGCTCTGAATGATGGGTCATGAGACCCCTGTTTGTATTGAATGCTATGTGGCTCTTCTGGGCCTTTATCTATATGAGTTTGAGTTATGTTATGATGCCATGTTGTACAGCACATACTTGCATGTTATGCGTACGTGTAACGTCTATTGCTATGTGTGGGATCCGACAACCTAGTTGTTTATCCTTGGTAGCCTCTCTTATGGGGAAATGTAGTCTTGTGCTTCCATGAGCCATAGTAGTCCGCTACAGCCCGATTCACCGGAGTCCTGCTAGCCCAGCACTACTGCTCCGGAACACTTGACTGACCGGCATGTGATTCACTTCGTTCCTGTGTCTGTCCCTTCGGGGAAATGTCACACGATGACATCTGAAGTCCTGCCTAGCCTGCTACAGCCCGGGTTCCCGGAGTCCTGTTAGCCCAGTGCTACAGCCCGGATTCATACGCTGTTGACCGAAATGCTCGAGGTTGATTCATGTATGCATGTCCCTGTAAGTTGGTGCCACTTTGGGTTCACGACTAGTCATGTCGGCCCGGGTTCTCTATCACATGGATGCTAGCGACACTATCATATACGTGAGCCAAAAGGCGCAAACGGTCCCGGGCCAGGTAAGGTGGCACCCGTGGGAATACCGTGCGTGAGGCCGCAAAGTGATATGAAGTGTTACATGCTAGATCGGTGTGACTTAGGATCGGGGTCCCGACAGCGTTGGTATCAGAGCCTGAATGACTATAGGATTACCAAGCCAAACTGGTCGAAGTTGAGTCTAGAAATGCTTTAGTTATATAAGGGAATTGATTGTGGAAGGGAATGTAAGGCTCTTTTTACTCCTTTACCTCAAGTCATTCTTCTGAGTCAGCCTCTTCTTTTCTATGAGGGTTAAGGCCTGGGCTTCTCCTCTATCTCTCAGGATGACGTGTTACTAAACCATAAAGTCTTAGGATTGTTGGGTTTGTGTCTTGTTCAGTTCTACTACTTCCGTGTGTCCTCAGTTTGACCCAGAACCTTGATATTATGATGTTGATTGATTATGCTATTCCTTTGATGAATGTCTCAAAATCCCTTTTGAGCATTTACAGCCGTTATGCTGCCAAAATTGTCCTAGGATTTCAAGAGTTTCCAATGCTTTTGCATTACATTCCACATCCTTATGTCAATGCTAATTCCATCCTTGTTTCCTTGGTTTCTGTGCCAGGATGTCGTCTGCTAACCGAGGTTCAGTTGCTCATAGAAAGAACCACGGAGATGGTAGGGACGAGGATCCTCCTGACCAGCCTTTGATGGCAGAGTTCTTGTTAGCATCCGAGAGGAACAAGCGTGAGACTAACCGCTTGCTGGCACAGATTGAGTAGAACACCGCACATCAGCGTAAGAAGTTGGTTTCCATCACCAACTTCATTGGTCTGAAACCACCCACCTTCCATCATTCCATTGAGCCACTCGATGCAGATGACTGGCTCCAAAGCATCACTCACAAGTTGCATTCTGCGAACGTAGCTGAAGGTGACAAGGTCACCTATGCTACCTATCACCTGGAAGGTCCTGCTAGTATTTGGAGGCAGAGCTATGAGGCTATGCTACCAGCTGGCTAGATTCCTACCTGGAGGGATTTCACCAAGGCTTTTTGTGAGCACCACATTCCTCAGGCTCTCATTGACCGCAAGAGGGAAGAGTTTTGTAGTTTTACCCAGGGTAAGCTGTCTGTTGATGCTTACAGTAGAGAGTTTGGAAACCTTGCCCGCTATGCTACAGAAGAAGTGTCCATGGACGCTAAGAAGCAGGCTAGGTTTCGGAAGGGTCTCAACCCTAAGTTGCGTCATGATCTCCACCTGCATCATTGTGATACTTTCCAGGATCTTGTGAACAAGGCCATTAATGCAGAGATAGCTCAACTCACTTACGAGGATTCTCGTAAGCACAACCGTGATCTGGGTTCTTCCTCCCGCTCTGGCTCTCAGAAGAGACGGATTTGGATTCCGAACTTGGCTCTTCCACCTGGATATGCACCGAGGCCATCCGATGTGGTGCCTCACCCAACTCAGCAACGTGCTCCACCCAGGCCTATTAGTGGACCACTTGCCAATGTAGGTCCACGTCCTACCTCAGGAACTTGCTTCACCTATGGAGAACCAGGACACTATGCACATGACTGCCCTCAGTCCAGTTATACCCCACCCCAGTCTGAGAGGTCTGTTGGTCGTGATAAGCCATCAGGCAAGATGATCAGTACCAAGCCAGCCTCCACTGAACGAGCATGTGTGCACCATGTCTCAGCTACAGAAGCTCAAGATGATCCCCACGTCGTACTGGGTATGCTTCTTGTCAATTGTTACCCAGCTTCAGTTATGTTTGATACTGGAGCATCCCACTCCTTCATATCTGAAGGTTATGCTCGGTTGCACGATATGTCATTTTGTTATATGCCAACTCCACTAATAATCCAGACTCCTGGTTCCAAATGGCAAACCTCCAAGGTAAGCCAGGGTAATGAAATCCTTGTTGACAGACTGGTATTCCTTGCTTCTTTGATATCTCTCAAGTCTTCAGATATTAACATCATCTTGGGCATGGACTGGATGACAGCTCATCATGCCAAGATTGATTGTTACACTAGATCTATTCAACTTACACATCCATCTAACAAAATAGTCACTGTCTCCACTAGAGTTGCAAGGCATCAACTCTATTCTCTTAATGCCAGCCCTCTTCCAGACCTTGAAGATATTCTGGTAGTCCGTGACTTCCCGGATGTCTTTCCAGAAGAACTGCCAGGTGTTCCACCTGACAGAGATGTAGAGTTTGTCATAGAACTTATCCCAGGAACTGCTCCAATCTCTAGGAGACCATAAAAGATGGCACCTTTGGAGCTAGCCGAGCTTAAGAAACAGCTTGATGAGTCCTTGCAAAAGGGTTTCATCCATCCCAGTTCTTCTCCTTGGGCTTGTCCTGTCCTCTTTGTCAAGAAGAAGGATGGTACGGATTGGATGGTTGTAGATTATCGTCCCGTTAATGTGGTCACGATAAAGAACAAGTATCCGCTCCCCAGGATCAACGACCTGTATGATCAGCTCGCTGGATCCTCAGTCTTTTCCAAGATGGATTTGAGGTTAGGCTACCACCAAATCAAAATCAAAAACGGGGACATCCCCAAAACGGCCTTTGTCACTCGTTATGGTCAATACGAGTACACCGTGATGTCTTTCGGACTAACCAATGCTCCAGCTACTTTCTCCTGCTTGATGAACTCGATCTTTATGGAGTACTTAGATAAGTTTGTCGTGGTTTATCTTGATGATATTCTTATTTACTCAAAGAACGAGGAAGAGCATGCCGAACATCTTAGACCTGTGTTAGAAAAACTCAGAGAGCACTGCCTTTATGCCAAGTTCTCCAAGTGTGAATTTTGGTTGCCAGAAGTGACCTATCTGGGCCACGTGATCTCTGGTAAGGGCATTGCTGTCAATCCCGAGAGAGTTAAAGCCGTTCTCGATTGGACTCCACCCGAAACGGTCAAACAAGTTAGGAGTTTCCTTGGTCTAGCCAGTTATTGTCGCCGCTTCGCTGAAAACTTCTCCAAAGTGGCCAAACCCCTCACGGAGCTTCTTAAGAAAGATAAAAGGTTTGAGTGGACCCCATAGTGTGAGCACAGTTTTCAGGAACTGAAAAGACGCCTGACTTTTGCGCCCATACTCGTGCCACCAGATTTCACTAAAGACTTTGTTATCTATTGCGATGCTTCGCGTCAAGGACTAGGTTGCATTCTTATGCAGGATTGTCATGTGATTGCCTATGCATCTCGACAGTTGCATCCACATGAGGAAAATTATCCTACACATGATCTAGAGCTTGCAGCCGTAGTCTATGCACTTAAGACTTGGCGACATTACCTTCTTGGTAACCGTTGCGAAATCTACACTGACAATCAGAGTCTCAAGTATATCTTCACCCAACCGGATCTGAACCTCAGACAGAGACGTTGGTTGGAGTTGATCTCGGATTACGACTTAGGAATCACCTACACCCCAGGCAAAGCCAATGTCATGGCTGATGCTTTAAGTCGTAAATCCTATTGCAACAACCTCATGTTGCCACAATGTCAACCACCCCTCCATGAGGAATTTTGTAAGCTTAACCTTCACATAGCTCCTCATGGTTCCCTTTCTACCTTAGTGGCGAAACCTACCCTTACGGATCAGATCATAGAGGCTCAGAAGCATGATACAGGAATCTCCCGGATCAAGAAGAATATTTCCAAGGGAGTTGCTGGCTGTTTCTCTATGGATGAACGAGGTGTTGTTTACTTTGGAAACCGTTTGGTGGTTCCCAAATGTCAACAGATGCAGCAACTGATCCTTAAGGAGGCCCATGACTCTCCTCTCACGATTCATCCCGGTAGTACAAAGATGTATCAGGACCTACGCCAGAGGTTCTGGTGGACTAGGATGAAGAGAGAAATCGCTCAGTATATTGCCAACTGTGACGTTTGTCGTCGCGTTAAGGCACAGCATCAGAGACCTGCTGGCACCCTTCAACCTTTAGCTATTCCCGACTGGAAATGGGACAAAGTTGGTATGGACTTCATCACCGGCTTTCCCAGGACCAAGAAAGGAAATAATGCTATCTTCATAGTCATTGACCGTCTCTCCAAAGTGGCTCACTTCCTACCTGTTCGAGAGAGTATCACTGCTAGTCAGCTCGCTGACTTATATATCTCCCGAGTAGTGTCACTCCATGGTGTTCCACTAGAGATCAATTCAGACCGTGGCAATCTTTTCACCTCTCATTTCTGGGAAAGTTTCCAGAATGCCATGGGAACTCATATTTCTTTCAGTACCGCTTTCCACCCTCAGTCAAGTGGTCAGGTGGAAAGGGTCAACCAAATTCTTGAAGACATGCTTAGAGCTTGCGTTATCTCATTCGGTATGGATTGGGAGAAATGTCTTCCCTTTGCCGAGTTTGCTTATAAGAATAGCTACCAATCCAGTCTTAAGAAAGCACCCTTCGAGATTCTGTATGGATGAAGATGTCTAACACCTTTGAACTGGTCAGAAACCGGTGAAAGACAATTCTTTGGACCGGACATAATCAGGAGGCAGAAGAGCAAGTTCGCATCATTCGTGAGAATTTGAAAACAGCCCAATCTCGTCAAAAGAGCCAGTATGACCGCCATCATAAGGAAGTGGCTTATGAAGTTGGCGACAAGGCTTACCTTCGGGTTACTCCTTTGAAGGGTACCCATCGTTTCGGTATCAAGGGCAAGTTGGCTCCTCGTTACATTGGTCCTTTTTGCATTCTCTCTAAACGAGGAGAGGTTGCCTACCAATTGGAACTACCCCCACATCCTTCTCGAGTTCATGATGTCTTCCACGTCTCTCAACTCAGGCGTTGCTTCTTGGATCCCATCCGCGGAGTGGACCACGAAACGCTTGATCTCCAAGATAACCTCACTTATCGAGAGTACCCCATTCGCATCCTGGATCAAGCAGAGCGTGTCACTCGACGTCATAACATCAAGTTTCTCAAGGTTCAATCGTCTCATCATGCCGAGAGAGAAGCTACTTGGGAGCAAGAAGATCGTCTTCGACTTGAGTACCCCGCTTTTTTTCCGCCGACTCCTGAATCTCGGGACGAGATTTTTTTCGAGTGGGGGCGAGTTGTCACATCCCTAGTTCTGGTATGACCTAGGCTTGCTTTGTGCATCATGTTTAAATTTTCAAATGAAGTTGAAATGGGGATGTTTCAAACCCTAGCACCAAAGCAATTCAAATAGGTTCAAATTTAAAATGGAATTTCAATGAACCCAAAATGCTTTTCAAAAATGTTCATGGTCTTTGGAAAATGTTGGAAACAACAACCAGGGGTGATGCACATTTTTGCTAAACATTCTGGATTTTTGAATCAATCCATATGTATTTGAATTGGAGCTGTTTAAAATAATATAAATATTTTAAAGGCTCCAAAAATGTTAGAATTTGGTGAGGGCCTCTGGTATATTATAACTAGTGGTCACAAGGAATCTCAATATTTTTATATTTGTGCTGGTATTTATTTTTAAGTCAAAATCAAATGTCAGAAATAGAAAAGAAAACAAAACAGGGAAACACTTACCTGAGGCCTGGCTTACCTGGCACCCCTAGTTGGCCCAGTAGAGGCCCAGCCCACTGGCCTCGGCCAATCACCACTTACCTCCTGCCCGGAGGACACCGAGCGCGTGGCCGACGCACGCCGGCGCACGCCCGGCCACCTCCTGCCTCTCTGCTAGCTTCCCCGACGCCCTGGACGCCTCCAACGCTGCCACGCAGACCCCTGGGCCCCTCCCTCACTCTCCCCGTGTCCATCCCCCTCCTCTGATTTCTCTACGCAGCACCACCAAACTCCACCATCCCCGCCGCTCGCCGCTGCCGCGGCCACAACCATCTCCTCACCCCTCTGTCGTGTCCACCAGCACCGCCGTTGAGCTCCGCCTCCCCGAGCGGAAGGAATCGAGCCTGGACGCCCTGCATCGCCTCCAGGCCATCGTCTTCAACCTCGGGCTGACCGAGATCGCCGCCGCCGTCTCGTCGCCCCCAGGCCTTCCCCGAGCCCGCTGACCATCCTATCGCCTCCGCTGTGAGCTCCTCTTCTTGTTCCCCCTCTTCCCGAGCTCGTTTACGCCCCGCAGCCGTCGCCCCCTTGTCGACCGAACCGCGCCGCTGCCCGAGCTTGTCCGCGGAAATGCTCCAGTGACCATTTGGTCCCAGACGCGTGCCCATCGAGCTTGTTGCCCCACGCTGAGCCTCGCTAGCGCCTCCTCTTGCCGCTTGCACCCCGCAACGCTAACCCCACGCGCACCCGAGCTCCGGCCGCCGCACTCGTCGTCGCCGGCACCACTCCTGCCGCTCCCCGGCCGCGCCACCACCACGGCTGGATGCGGACGAGCGTCCGCATCCCGTAGCTGCACTCCGCGTGCCAAATAGCCCCCTGTAGGCAAAACCCGCAGCGCACCGCCGCGTTTGGCTCGCCGGCGGCTAAACGCCGACGGCCGCTGACCTTTCACTGGCGTGGGTTGACCCCACTGCCCAGTTTGACCTCCCCCCTGTCTCTCATTGACTTGCGGGCCCCGCCCGACTAACTACTATAGTTAGCACTAATTAACTAACTAGGTTAGCTACTACAGTCACTGACTAGTGGGCCCTGCCCCAGTTAGTTAGGACTAACTAACTTAGTTAGTTGACTGGGTCACTGACCACCCACTGGTCAGGTTTGACCTGGTCAGCCCCCTTGACTCGCTTACGTCATGCTGATGTAGAGCTGACGCAATAATTGATTTCTGGAATTATTTTAACTCAGGAAATTCCAGAATATTGCCTAAACTTCAAAAAATCATATTAATTCAACCATAGCTTAGAATGAAATAAATTATATATGAAAAATTATCAGAAAAATGCAAGGAATCCATTTATGCCAGTTATATGCATGAAAAACCAACTTATACATGTTGTATAAGTGAAAACATAATATGGGCATTTTTAAATGCTTCATTTTGAATTGCATTTGAATCTTTGATTCAAATGGGCTTCAACCAACTTGGTAGCATCTTGCATTAGCCCAAACACTAGCATTTGCACATGTCATGTTCATGCATCATTTTGTTGCATTTGTTTGTGTGTTGATCGCCGGCGCCGTTTCTTCTCGATAGGTTCCACTCCGGAAGGTGTTCCCGAGTACCTGTCAGAGGAGCCGTACCCCTTCGTCGTTCTATCAGGCAAGCAAACCCCCTTGAGCATTTCGATAAATCACACTCTATCGCTCATGCTCCTTATACTGCATTAGGACAACAACAATTCAACTTCTACTTTTCCGCTGCGGTAGTTGAACCCATTCCTCTGCATGACCTGTCATTGCCATAGTAAATAGTTGAAACCCACAAGCATGAGTAGTAGTTGCTTGAGCCCTGATGTGCCTACTCATCCATGCTTTTTTTCTTTATGCCGGCTATGCTTAGAGTTGTGACAGGTCTGATTCATCGAGAATGAATCGGGGTGGTGAACATGTCCTACCGATAAAGGCTAAGTGTGTGAACACGTTTTGGTGAAGGTAGCGATGAGAGGCCATGTAGGAGTACATGGTGGGTTGTCTCATTGGAACCGTCCCTAAGCACTGTGTCGGGGAAACTAATCCACGAACATCTATGGGGCCGGCGGACCGAGCCCCTTTCGGTTCAGCGGGGGGCGGAGATCACACGAAGAGCAGATCGAGGCGAAGCACACGAGCAGTTTACCCGGCTTCGGAGCTCTCCGGAGAGATAACACTCCTACTGCTGCTTGTTTGATTATCTTGTGTTCTTGCTCCATAGAGAGAGCGTAGTGTTTTTCTGGGTTCCAAACCAGTCGAACCTGTCCAACCAGTCGAACCCCCTCTACGTTGCGCATGGGCCTCCTTTTATATGCTAAAGGGGTCACCGACAGGTGGAAACGCAGAGAAGGGTACAAATGTAAAGAGTGAGGTGGTTGGTACAGTTACTTGTACAGTGCACCCTACCTAACCCTGACGGCAAGGGACAAGGGCATTAAATGCCCGTCTGAGTCGCCCAAACAGTGCAGAAAAGGACCGTTAGGGGCGCCACCGTTCGCCACGATGGCGATCTTGTCAGCTTCGCATGCCACTGCGCACCGCTGGCTGCACAGCCTCCCGCCACGCGTGCCTGGAGAGGCCCCCAGAGCGACACGTTGGTGGATGCGCTGGAGCGTGGGCACAGAGTGGCCGCCTGCCGCGGCAAGTGCCTTGCCGCTGCTGTTATCTTGTCGGGTCCGGAAGCTTGTCGCTCACCGGGCCTCGAGGTACCTTGGTTGGTCTTCCCGGCAAGCTCCTCTTGTCGGGGCCTTGTTGCCTTGCCGGAGCGCGTGGCGCGTCGCGGCAGGTTCCTTGGAGTGCCTTGGTTGGCCTTCCCGGCAAGCTCCTCTTGCCGGGGCCTTGTCTCCTGAGCTTAAATACTTTGTTCTTGAATGGCTCCAAGGGAACCACGGAGGATCTTGGCGTTCGCCCGGCAAGCCTTGCCGCGGGGTGCTGCAACTGCACGTGCACAAGTTCGGGGTACTAGGGTACCCCTATTCTAGTACACCGACAGGAGCCCCCGGGCCTGGGCCAGACACGGTGCCGAGCGCTATTGGGCCAGGCCCAAGACAGGGCACGGGCACACGCGGACTGGGCCACGCCGAATCTCGCTCCGTATCCACCGCGCTCTCCCCTAACGGCACGCGTTGAATGCGGCGTCGTGGGAGAGATCGTGGGTGGTTCTTTATTCGGAAGGGCGAAACGTCTGCCCCGTCCCTCTTTATAAGCAGAGGAAATAGGGGCAGTTCGTTCCCCCTCGCTGGTTGCTACTACTCCATCTTCACGAACCTCCGCCGCTCCCCCCCTTCTTACCGAAGCCGAGAGAGCAGTGCTCCGCCCCCCATTGCCACCAGCATCACCAACGCCGTCGACCTCCCCCACCACCTCCGCCATGGCTCCAAAAGCCGACAAGGGAAAGGGCGTGAAGTCGGCCGAGGCGCAGCGGCTCGCGGCGCTGCGGAAGGAGCGGGCGATCTTCTCCCCCCAGCTCGGCACGAAGGAGCTGAGGGAGTACTTCTACCTCTTTTGGGCGATGGAGACGCGGGCGCATCCGCGCACGAGGATACTCCCGGCCGCAGCTTCGGAACTGGCTCCAAACGGGTACCCATTCTTCGCGCTGTTCTTCTATTGCGGGCTCTGCCCGCCCTTCTCGGAGTTCTTCTGCAATATCATGAACACCTACGGCCTCCGCCTCCTTGATTTCACCCCCAACGCCATTCTGACCATGGCAGTTTTCGCACATTTGTGCGAAAACTTTGTCGGAGTCCACCCCAATGTTGCCCTTTTCTGCCACTTCTTCATGCCTCGGGTAGAGAGAGGAGAGACGCTTGCCGGAGGGATCGCCTGGATCTCGAGAGTCGGCAAGAAGGAGGCGTACTTGGAGGGTGAGCTCCGCAGCAAGTGGGAGGAGTGGAGAGCGGAGTGGTGCTGGATCGTCGATTAGAATCCGCAGCCCTTCACCGCCGTGCGCCAAGCTCCAATAGTGCGCGGCAATGACTGGAGCAACGTGGCCCCGGAAGGCGAGAGGCTGAAGATCGCCATCACTAGGATCCTTCGCCTCAGGCTTGCCGGGCTCACTGTAGGCGCTATAGGCGCAGATTTCCTCCACCGCCGCATCGCCCCCCTGCAGGAGAGGGGGAGGCCCGCCTGGGAATTCTAGAACTCGGCGGACATCATGAGGCTGCGGCCGGGCCTCAACTACAACTTCACCGTCTTGGAGCTGGATGCAATGCTCCTGGAGTTGTTCAAACGCGATCCCCAGCACCCATTCACGCTGGCGAGGGGCGTCGTTCCATTGTGTAATAATTCTTCGCTTGACCGGATCCGCGCCATGATGCCGTTGTGCGATTCACACGGAATCGTTCCAATTTGGCAAGAGCCTGCGGATGACGTCGTGCAAGCGTTCTTCGACAACTTGGAAGAAGTGCCGGTCTGCGCTAACGAGCAGAAGAGCCTCACCCGTGACACCACCGATGAGGAGCTGCAGCGCATCGCCACTAGGGCGGAAGAGGTTGCGGTCACAGCTGCCGCGGGCGCGTTCGGGTTCACTATGGAAGAGGCGGAGGCGGCAGAGGCGGCAAATCTCGCCGAGCGCGCGGAGTTCATTGGCGAGGAAGAGCCTGCCGGCTCTGAAGCTGAGCCGAGCGAGGCCGGCGAGGAAGAGCCCGAGCCTTCAGAAAGCTTGTCGCAGGTGGAGCCCCCGGCCCCGCCAAGAAGGCGTCTTCGCAGGGCCGCGGACGTAGCGGGGCGGCAGCCGGGTCAACAGCCGCCGAGCCGTGCGACACGCTCTACCGCGGCAAGCAATGTTGCCGCGGGAGCGCCTCACACAGCAGCGGCAACTGGAGCGGGATCTTCCCGGGCCACCGCCACCGCCCCCGCCAAGCGGGCAAGGGATCCTACTCCTCCGCCTCGCCGCACCGGAGGGGAGCCGGACTTCGATCTTTCCGCGCTCAGCTCCGACGAGGAGGAAGAAGAGTAAGTTTCTTTGGTGCTCTTGTAGTTCTTCAATCTTGCCGTTTTTATCTTGTATCTGACTTGCTTCAATCTGAACTCCTTTCTTTTCAGGATGCTGGCCCAGAGAGCGGCGAAGAGGGCCAAGGCCGCGGTGATTATCATCGAAGATGACCCCACCGTGTCAGCAGGGGGCGGGTCCGAGACCACCTTGATGGACCCGGCAACCACTCCTCAAAGCAGCCCCCAGCGCAGCCCCCAGCGTAACTTCATAGTTAGCTTTCTGCTGTCAGGCGCGCATGAGTGCTTTTTCCTTTGTTGATATCTTGCTTGTTGATTTGTGTAGGAGCAGAGCAGCCACATCAGGAGCGCCCGGAAGCTGGTCCCGAAGTGCCATCTGCTTCGACTACGCCGCCAAGGGAGGAGTCCCCGGCAAGGGAGCGCTCTCCGGCAAGGGAGAACTCTCCGGCAAGAGGCAGTTCTCCAGCAAGGGACAGCACCGTCGATCCTGTGGCGGCCGAGACCGCAACTGCAGATCTTGGCACAGGTAATTCACTTGTCCAAAAACTTTCCCTTGGGTTCTTCTTCTTCTGATTTTCTTCTCTTGGATTTTTGATTGATTTTTCTCCCATCTTCGTTCTTCAGACCTATCTGCTGCTGAGCCAATGGAGACAGAGGGCGCCGGCGAGGAAGGCGCGCATGGCAGCACTGACGATGCCGCCGCCAACGAAGAAGGGGCCGGTGCTGATGAGACCGCCGACAAGGAGGCCGCCAAGGCTGCCGCCGCAGAAGCCGGCGAGGGGTCGAGCGATCGCACTGACGACCCTGAGGCCACAGGAGCGCCAGGCGCTGCGCCGACCGCAGATCCCTCTGCCGCTGCTGCGGAGCCGGGCTCCGAGGAGCCCCAGCCCGGCGCCTACTTGAAGGCTGACGACGATATCTTCATCAAGCTACCCTGGGCGTCGAGCTCCAGGGCGCCGGTCGAGGGGGAAACTTTCGATGAGGAGGTGCTCGCCTCCGCTGGACTGTCGTTGGTCGACGCGCCCAACAGCAACAGTGGCGAGCCTGAGGAGGAGCAGCTGCTGCGGAAGCTGCTGTCACTCTACCGCGCACGGCAAGCCAAGCTGGCTTCCCGGGAAGCGCTTGTCGCGAAGGTGGGAGTTGATATGGAGAAGCACGCGGAGGAGCTCCGGGGCCACAATCAAGAAGCTCTCCGGTCCCTGGCACAGTAGCGGGAGCGACTCGCCGAGGAGCGCACGGCCTTCCTTCTCGAGAAGGCCGAAGCTGAGGAGGAACAAAGGCTGGCCACCGAGAAGCAGTCCGCGCGAGAAGGCGAATTGGTGCAGTGGAAGGCCAACCTCGACAGCTACGAGGAGGAGCTCGCCGAGCGCGAGCAAGCACTTGGCGGGGCGCTCAAGGAAGCAAAGGACGCTACCGCAACCACAGAGGCCGCCAAGAAAGAGCTGGAGGAGAAGGTGGCGCAGCTGGAGGCCAACATCGGGAAGAGCGGCGAGGAGCTTGCCGCGCTCAAGCGTGAGAGTGAGAAGGATGCTGCCGCCCACGGTGAGCTGCAAGGTCTTCTTGCTGAGAGGGGCAAGGAGCTCAGCGCCACCAAGGATTCCAATGCAGACCTGGAGTTGAAGTTGGCCACGCTGACGCAGACGCTGGACGACGCCAAGGAGCGGGAGAAGACCTTGTCGGAGAAGGTCAAGGCTGACAAGGCGCTGCTGGAGAGCATCGCAGTTACCCAGAACTCATTCAGAGATACTGTGGAGCACTAGACCGAGGGTCTGGTGAATATTGCCGCAGTCATTGACGAGGAGCTGGCGCAGCTGGGGATGGAGGACTTTGGGTATCCCTCCGACGAGAATCTCCAACCCAGCGCCAAGCTCAGCCTGTTCTTCAAGGGCATGGCGACGGCACTCCAGCGGCTCCGGGAGAGGATCCCAAAGCAGCTGGCCGACGAGTCGCGCAAAATCTGCGCCGGGGTTCTCCAGAAGGTGCTGATGAAGGTGGCCTTCCGCAATCCAGGCCTCAGCTTCACCAACGTCCTCAAGTCCTTGCCGCCAGACGCCGATCGGGACGCACTCAAGGCCCTTGTCGCACCCATTGTGGACAAGGTGAGCGAGATCAAGAGGGTTGAGGGCGATCGCGTAGACTAGGCGGCCCATTTCTTCTTTTCCCTTGTCGCTGCTAATCATGTTATGAAAAACAGTCTGTTAGAGCTGCGACAAGTTATCTTGTAATATAACTTTATTTCTGTTATCAATTGCTATGTTATTTCCTCTACTAGATTCCTTCCTTTGTTTGTTTTTACCCTACGCTTCTAGGGAACTTGTCGGCGCAGGCACCCGAGCCGCGAGCGCTGAGTGCGGAATGTCAGGAGCCTGCTGGCGGCGCTGCTTCTGACAAGAAACCTTGTCGCGACTAGATGCAACACACTTAAGTTGTTGAGCGGACTCGAAACAAAGTAAGGGCGCAACTAGCCACGAGTTGGTTCCTCCACGCACAGGTTTTCCATACAAAGCAGGGTCGTTCGAGGAAGATAACTCAAAAATTTAAAAACTGATTGCTCAAACTTTGGCAACTTAGCTTTTCTGTCGTTTGCTTCCCGGCAAGGCAAAACTTTGCTTGAACGACGCCTGGTCCATACCACAATCTTCTCCTTCCCCCCGGCAAACTTGTGTGCGAGGGAACCTTCTTTTCCTTTGTTGAGAAAAAAAAGATAGAAGAGAAAATAATGATATGGAGCCCTTCGGCTCGTTATTGCTTACCGGATGTAGGTGCTGCACAAAGTGTCAGATAACGCATGCAAGAAAGAAACTAATGCATGAAATGGACAAGTTGTGCGGAGCACATGGGGTTTTATTTATGCACGGGATCTGCGCCCGGCTTTGTACAAAGGATTACATGCAACAGCGGCAAGACTTGTACAAAAGGTGGTTGCCGGAACGGGTTCCGGCAACCGCGCCCTACGAGAAAAACTTACGAAGATGTTGTATGTTCCAGGAGTTGCTCACTGGAATGCCATCTTCGGTCTCAAGGCGGACAGCGCCGGGCCTTGTGACTCGTTTCACCCGATAAGGGCCTTCCCACTTCGGCGTCAACTTGTTGGAATTCTTGGCGGACTGAACGCGCCGAAGAACAAGGTCGCCTTCCTCGAAGCTTCTGGCCTTAACTTTGCGGCTATGGTAGTGGCGCAAAGCTTGCTGGTATCGAGCAGCTCGTACAGCAGCCTGAAGACGATCTTCCTCAAGGAGCAGCGCGTCGTCTTGTCGCAGCTGTTCTTGCTCAAGCTCATCATAAGCGAGCACTCGAGGCGATCCGTATACGAGTTCCGTGGGGAGAACTGCCTCTGCTCCATAGACTAGAGCGAAAGGCGTCTGGCCAGTGGCTCGATTTGGCGTCGTTCTGATCGACCAAAGAACCACCGGCAGCTCCTCGATCCAGTTTCTTCGGCACTTACGCAGCCTGTCGAAAGTTCTGGTCTTGAGCCCGCGCAGCACTTCAGCATTTGCCCTCTCTGCTTGACCGTTGCTTCTCGGATGAGCAACAGAAGCGAAGCAGACCTTGGCGCCAAGGTCTTGGACGTACCGCATGAAGGTGCGGCTCGTGAATTGTGTGCCGTTGTCGGTGATGATCCTGTTAGGGATCCCGAAACGGCAAACAATTGACCTGAAGAACTTGACTGGTGACTATGCTGTCACCTTCCTCACTGGCTGCACTTCCGGCCACTTTGTGAACTTGTCGATTGCGACGTACAAGTACTCAAAGCCCCCGACAGCTCGGGGGAAAGGGCCGAGGATATCGAGCCCCCAGACCGAAAATGGCCAGGATAAAGGGATCGTCTGGAGAGCTTGAGCTGGCTGGTGTATCTGTTTGGAGTGGAACTGGCACGCTTCACACTTGGTTACTTGTGTAGTTGCATCCTGGAGGGCTGTCGGCCAAAAGAAACCTTGCCGGAAAGCTTTGCCGGCAAGTGCTCTTGCGCCAATGTGGTGGCCACATATGCCTCCATGTATCTCTGCCAACAGCTTTTGTCCATCTTCCCGGCAAATACACTTCAATTTCACACCGTTGAGTCTTCTTCTGTACAGTATGCTATCGACAAACTGGTACATACTTGACTGCCGGGCTACTTTTTCCGCTTCTTCTTGCTCTTCGGGAAGTTCTCCTGTCTGAAGGAAATGGACAATCTGCTGTGCCCATGCTGGAGCTTGTGGCTCGACAACAAGGACTAAAGGCACATCTGCTGCTGCGGGAACATTCGCTTCTACGGCAAGGACTTGCGGCCCTGCCGGAGCTTGATGTTCCCCGGCAAGCTTGCCGGAGCAAAACTTGTCGGGAGCGTCTGCTTCAACGGAACAAACCATAAGGCTTGCCGGAGCAGAGTGCCCCTCAGCATCCTTGGTGTTGATCTTGGGGGCTTTCTTGGCGGCGGCTTCGGGGAGCTCTGCCGGAAAGTAGTCACCAGAAACCAACTTCCTCTTCTTGGTTTGTCCAGTTGATGGTGTTACGGATGGTTGAGTCAACTTGAGCACAAAGATCACTGGTTCCACAGGTAACTTTAGTGCGGCGCACTTTGACAGGCCATCAGCAATGTCGTTCTGAGCTCTTGGGATATGCTCCATCTGTAGGCCGTCAAAGTGCTCTTCTAGCTTACTCACTTCATCAACATATGCTTCCATCAATGGACTCTGGTAGCTCTTGTTCACTTGGTGGACGACAAGCTGTGAGTCACCCCTGACAATGAGCTTCTTGATCCCAAGGTCTGCTGCGATTCTGAGACCGGCAAGCAATCCTTCATACTCTGCAGTATTGTTGGTTGCTTGCTCCTTGGGAAAGTGCATCTGGACTATGTACTTGAGGTGCTCTCCGGTGGGCGCGACAAGCAGCACGCCCGCACCGGTGCCTTGCAGCGAGAAGGCACCATCAAAGTACATTAGCCACTCTTTGCTTGCCTCTTTGACGGGGATGCTCGTCTCTGGAATTTCTTCATCTGGAGTTGGCGTCCATTCTGCTATGAACTCTGCCAATGCTCTGCTTTGGATAGTTGAAGTGCTCTCAAACTTGAGGCCAAAGCTTGACAGTTCCAGCGCCCACTCGACAATCCTGCCTGTCGCTTCTGGATTTTGCAGTATCCTCTTCAGCGGAAAGCGAGTGACGACTATGATCTCATGTGCTTGGAAGTAATGGCGCAGCTTTCTCGAGGCCATGAGGAGGCCGAAAAGCAACTTCTGCACACCAGAGTACCTTGATCTAGCCCCCTGTAGAAGGGAACTGACAAAGTAAACTGGACGCTGCACCATTCTCTTCTGCATCTTATCATGCTCCTGCGCAGATCCATCTTTGTCGGGACCAGAGCTTGTCGACGAAGCCCCCTGCTTGTCGCTGGATGCATCTGCCGTGGTTGCTGGCTCATCATCTGCCTCCCTCTCCGCCACTAACGCAGCACTAACCACTTGATTGGTTGCCGCTATATACAACAGCAACTTCTCTTGCGGCTTAGGTGCGACAAGTGTTGGAGTGGAGGACAGGTATCTCTTCAAGTCCTGCAGCGCAGCCTCCGCCTCCGGAGTCCATTTTATTGGACCTGCCTTTTTCAAAATTTTGAAAAATGGCAGGGCGCGCTCAGCAGATCTAGAGATAAACCTGCTGAGAGCAGCCACGCAACCGGCAAGCCTTCGTACATCTTTGACGCGCTTTGGTGCTTCGATCTGCTCAATGGCCTTGATCTTGTCGGGATTGGCTTCAATTCCCCGCTGAGACACGAAGAACCCGAGAAGCTTGCCGGAAGGGACTCCAAACACGCACTTCTCGGGGTTAAGCTTGAGGTTGATCTTGCGCAGATTTGCAAATGTCTCGTCTAAATCTTGAATCAGGGTCGCCCTGTTCTTGCTCTTGACCACTATGTCATCCATGTAGGCTTCCACATTTCTGTGCATCTACGTCTCAAAAGCGTGGTGGACTACCCTTGCGAATGTTGAACCAGCATTCTTCAAACCGAAAGGCATCCGTACGAAGCAGTACGTGCCACACGGGGTGATAAATGCGGTTTTCTCTTCATCCTCTTCTGCCATGAAGATCTGATGGTATCCTGAGTACGCATCAAGAAATGAAAGCAAATCACATCCGACTGTGGAGTCAACAATCTGGTCAATGCGCGGCAAGGGAAATGGGTCTTTGGGACAAGCTTTATTAACATTAGTGAAGTCAATACAAAGCCTCCATTTCCCGTTAGCCTTGCGCACGACAACAGGATTGGCCAACCACGTGGGATGGAACACTCCTCTGACAAGGCCTGCTGCTTCCAACTTCTTGATTTCTTCTGCGATGAATTCTTGGCGCTCCACTGCCTGTTTCCTGACTTTCTGCTTGACGGGCCGCGCATGAGGACAAACGGCAAGGTGGTGCTCAATTACTTTCCTAGGAACACTGGGGATATCAGACGGTTGCCACGCAAACACGTCGACATTCGCCCGCAGGAAAGCAACGAGCGCGCTTTCCTATTTGGGGTCAAGAGTGGCGCTGATGGTGAAGGTACCATCAGTGCCGTCCTCCTTGGTGGACACCTTCTTGGTCTCAGGTGGAGCTGCCATTGCCTTCTTACACTTGCCGGTGGAGCTCGATGGTGCGTCCTCGACGGTAGCGCAGCACTCCGAAGAGGTGCGCTTGCCGGAGTGGGCATCAAAGCTCTTGCCGGACTTCGTCTTCTTCTTCCCCCCGGGAGCTTCAGTTGCAAGTGTCTTGCATTCTGCTGCGACTGCTGCTTCTCGGTAGATCTTGTCGGCACAGATAAGAGCATCCTTCTTGTCGCCAGGTACAGAGATGACACTTATCGGGCCTGGCATTTTCAGTACGTTGTACGCATAGTGAGAGGTTGCCATGAACTTGGCGAGTGCTGGACGGCCAAGGATTCCATTGTAAGGTAATGGAAAGTCAGCAACATCAAACGTGACCCTCTCAGTCCTGAAGTTCAGCTCGCTGCCAAATGTTACCGGCAACGTGATCTTTCCCTTCGGCTTGCTCCTTCCCGGGTTGATTCCTTGAAATGTACCGGTCTCTTCGAGCTCGCTGTCAGGGATCTGGAGTTTCTGGAGCACCGCGGAGGAGATCAGGTTCAAGCCGGCCCCACCGTCAACTAGCATCTTAGTGACCTTGAGGTTGTGGATTGTTGGTGAAACCAACATCGGCAAGCACCCGACCGCAGTTATGCGATCAGGGTGGTCCTCAATATCAAAGATGATAGGCGTGCTGGACCATTTCAAAGGCTTGCGTGACTCGACGGGTGGTTCTGCTGCATTAACTTCCCGCACCCACTGCTTGAGCTGACGGTGCGAGGTATGCAAAGAAGCACCACCGTCAACGCACAGGACCTTTGTGGCTTTCTGGAACTCCTGCTCATCAGTCTCCTCATCATCCATGTCTTCATCGTCGTCGTCATCTTCATCCTTGTCGCGGCTGCGAGGAGGTCTGTCTCCTTGCCGCTGCTTGGCCATGCCGCGGCGTCCTCCTCGGCCGGGACATTTCTTGCCGGATCCCCCAGCACCTTCCTGGGCCTTCTCCTTGTCGCGTCGCTCGTATTCAGCTTTCTATTGCTCAACAAGCTGCTCAACTTTCTTGCAGCTCTGGAGATCATGGCCCTTGGTGCGGTGGATCTTGCAATACTGCTTGTTGGTGCCGTCCTGCTTGTCGGCGACCGCTACCTCCACGGCAACCTCCTTGCCAGAGTCACCAGCTTTGGCTTTCTTGGCGCCACCACCGTTGCCGGACTGCTCAACAACTAGCACCTCTTTGCCTTTCCTCTTCCTGTTGTTCCGCCGCCGGTTTTTCCTTGCCGGGGCAGCATCTTCACTGTCAGATCCTCCCGCTCCTACATTCTCTCCGGGGAGTCTCCTCCCTTCCTCAGCACGTGCACACTTGTTGGCCAGTGCATATAACTCACTGACGTCCCTGATCTTGCACATCGCCATTTCCTCCCGCATCCTGCGGTTTCGCACGTTCTGATGGAACGCGCTGACCACCGCGGCAGGGTGGACGTCTGGGATGTTGTGCTGCACACTGCTAAATCTCTGAATGTACTTGCGCAGGGGCTCTCCTTCCTTCTGGGCGAGCAGATGAAGATCACTCTCCTGGCCATGAGGCTTGTGTCCGCCTGTGAAGGCGCCGACAAACTGATGGCACAGATCAGCCCAAGAGGATATGGAGTTGTCCGGCAAGTGCATGAGCCAGGATCTGACGTTGAGCTTGAGCACCAGTGGGAAGTAGTTGGCAAGGATCTTGTCATCCCGTCCCCTGGCAGCCTGCACCGCAATGGTGTAGATGCTGAGGAACTCTGACGGATGCGTCTTGCCGTCGTACTTCTCCGGTACGTCTGGCTTGAAGTTCTTCGTGCTGGGCCACTGGACTTGCCGCAGCTCATGAGTGAACGCAGGGCAACCTACCGCGTACGGCAGATCGCTTGGTTCCCCTGGCGCATGCATGTCAACAGAGGGCCCAGCGCGCTTGTCGGATTGACGTCGCGCTTCTCTTTGGCGCTCGATGCGAGTTCGAGCGTCTTCTTGTTGTCGATCATGAAGAACTTGGCGCTGATCGCGACGAGCTCGTGGATCCGACGATGCGATGGAGTCGCTGTCGAGGTGGATCCGGCGAGTCGGCGATCTTAGCCTTCGGGGTGGTGATTGCATGGTAGTTGCACCTCCACCCGTTTCGTCGCCACCGGCTCGCGCCCGGCAACCCTGCCGCGGCGGCGACGCGCTCGGCCGCCGTGGAGTGTCGCCTTTGGCGTAGCCGATGAGACTCTGAATGGTGGCCCTCCATTCCTCGATCTTGTCCGACGTTGGAGGGTAATCTAGGAGCAGTTGAGCTCGCGCCAAAGCTTCTGCTGGAGTGGTGGCTGGCAGTGGCGGACGACGCGAGGAGCGGGACGTGCTCGGACTTCTAAAGATGTTAGAAGGAGCAGTATCCCGTCCAGGCGACCGTGCCCCACTCGTGCCAGCACGCTGGCGTGCATGCTGGTCTTGAGCGCCCCGAGATCCACCACCTTGGTCTTGGCCTATCATGCGTATGGCACTGTGAGTGCCATGACGCTGTTGGTCTTGCGCCTCCTGAGAGTGGCGCGGAACATGTACAGTCGCCGAGGTTTGTGCAGCCTTGTCCTTGGACCTGGCAGCATCATAAGCTTCCTCGTCGACATCCATTCTTCCGCCGGCGTCCATTCCACCACCCGTTTGCTCCAACGGTGGCGGAAGTGACATGGACGGAGCGGCTGCCGCCGAAGTCTTCTTCTTCGGTGGCATGTTGATGAAGGGAATGAAGATCTAGCTCGTGTGAACGCCGGATCAGGTTCACACAATCTCGACGCCCCCTACCTGGCGCGCCAAAGATGTCGGGGAAACTGATCCACGAACATCTATGGGGCCGGCGGACCGAGCCCCTTTCGGTTCGGCGGGGGGCGGAGATCACACGAAGAGCAGATCGAGGCGAAGCACACGAGCAGTTTACCCAGGTTCGGAGCTCTCCGGAGAGATAACACTCCTACTGCTGCTTGTTTGATTATCTTGTGTTCTTGCTCCAGAGAGAGAGCGTAGTGTTTTTCTGGGTTCTGAACTAGTCGAACCTGTCCAACCAGTCGAACCCCCTCTACGTTGCGCATGGGCCTCCTTTTATACGCTAAAGGGGTCACCGACAGGTGGCAACGCAGAGAAGGGTACAAATGTAAAAAGTGAGGTGGTTGGTACAGTTACTTGTACAGTGCACCCTACCTAACCCTGACGGCAGGGGACAAGGGCATTAAATGCCCGTCTGAGTCGCCCAAACAGTGCAGAAAAGGACCATTAGGGGCGCCACCGTTCGCCACGATGGCGATCTTGTCAGCTTCGCATGCCACTGCGCACCGCTGGCTGCACATCCTCTCGCCACGCGCGCCTGGAGAGGCCCCCAGAGCGACACGTTGGTGGATGCGCTGGAGCGTGGGCACAGAGTGGCCGCCTGCCGCAGCAAGCGCCTTGCCGCTGCTGTTATCTTGTCGGGTCCGGAAGCTTGTCGCTCACCGGGCCTCGAGGTACCTTGGTTGGTCTTCCCGGCAAGCTCCTCTTGTCGGGGCCTTGTTGCCTTGCCGGAGCGCGTGGCGCGTCGCGGCAGGTTCCTTGGAGTGCCTTGGTTGGCCTTCCCGGCAAGCTCCTCTTGCCGGGGCCTTGTCTCTTGAGCTTAAATACTTTGTTCTTGAATGGCTCCAAGGGAACCACGGAGGATCTTGGCGTTCGCCCGGCAAGCCTTGCCGCGGGGTGCTGCAACTGCCCGTGCACAAGTTCGGGGTACTAGGGTACCCCTATTCTAGTACACCGACACACTGAGTTTTGTGTATGTTATCCAAGTCCAGTTACTACCACACATTGGGTTCCAGTTATCCGGCCCCTCTCGGCTTATTAATCCACTTGATCTCTGTCCAGGAGTTGCAACTAGTTTCTGGTGTTTGTAGGTAGTGCTACTTGTCTACCAGGTGGTGTCCGACGAGACGGGCTTGGGACAGACTGGGCACCATGGCACGGTGTACCAAGTGGCACCCGGATGGTGGGCTTGGGAACCCTGCTCACATCGTTTGGGGCCGTGAGCGACACCCCGGCTGGATCTCCTTGCGGATGGAACCCGAATAGGCGATAAACCTGGATGAGAGACTTGTGTGGTTAGTTAGGTCGTGGCTGACACCCTCGCCCGGCTTCCGCTTGAAGGTTGCCGAGGTGCATGACGTGTATAGGGCTATAAGTGGCGAGAGTGTGTGTGAAGAAGTACACCCCTGCAGGGTCAACATTATCTATTCTAATAGCTGTTTTCCTCGGATATGGAAACTTGGAGGACTTATGTAGTACATAGACAACTTGAAGTGGATACCCTAAAATCCGCAAGATAAGCGTGAGTGCTATGGATGGCCTTCTCGTAGGGAGACGGGAACGGATCCATAGTGGAGTATTGATATGGTGAATATGTGGACTCGTGTCCGTCTCTCACCTCAAAGAAGTTTCTGATACTCGTAGTATAGGTTAGCCACTGGGTCAAAGCTGGCTTGCTGCTGTTAAAACTCCACCACCCCCTTTGTTGATAATGTTGCATATGTAGATAGTTCTGATGTAAGACTTGCTGAGTACCTTCGTACTCACGTTTTCTTATTTATGTTTTGCAGTTGGTTACACTAGTGACTTCGACGAGTAGCTTGTATCCCAGCTGCGATCTTGTACCCTTGGGAGGGTAGTGTTTAGTCAGGCTTCTTAGTCTTTTCCTTTTGTAGTTGTCTGTACTCAGACATGTAATGCTTCCGTTGCTTGTATGCTCTGAATGATGGGTCATGAGACCCCTGTTTGTATTGAATGCTTTGTGGCTCTTCTGGGCCTTTATCTATATGAGTTTGAGTTATGTTGTGATGCCATGTTGTACAGCACATACTTGCATGTTATGCGTACGTGTAACGTGTATTGCTATGTGTGGGATCCGACAACCTAGTTGTTTATCCTTGGTAGCCTCTCTTATGGGGAAATGTAGTCTTGTGCTTCCATGAGCCATAGTAGTCCGCTACAGCCCGGTTCACCGGAGTCCTGCTAGCCCAGCACTACTGCTCCGGAACACTTGACTGGCCGGCATGTGATTCACTTCGTTCCTTTGTCTGTCCCTTCGGGGAAATGTCACGCGGTGACATCCGGAGTCCTGCCTAGCCTGCTACAGTCCGGGTTCTCGGAGTCCTGTTAGCGCAGTGCTATAGCCCGGATTCATATGCTGTTGACCGACAGGCTCGAGGTTGATTCATGTATGCCTGTCCCTGTAAGTTAGTGCCACTTTGGGTTCACGACTAGTCATGTCGGCCCGGGTTCTCTGTCATATGGATGCTAGCGACACTATCATATACGTGAGCCAAAAGGCGTAAACGGTCCCGGGCCAGGTAAGGTGGCACCCGTGGGAATACCGTGCGTGAGGCCGCAAAGTGATATGAAGTGTTACATGCTAGATCGGTGTGACTTAGGATCGGGGTCTCGACACCGCTTGCTGCTTTAAATCTGAGAAGCGCCAGGGTGACACTCAACTTGGAATATTTCTTTTTGCAACCTGGATACAATTCTTTCTTGGAGTCCGCATCAATGGTTGGCAGATCCTTGTACCCAATCATATGCTTATCTGGGCCGTCGAAATCTGCAATCATAGCAGCAAAATCTGGCATATCAAGATTGTCGTCATCTACGTCGACGTCTTGGTTTTCCAGTGGGTGTTTCGGCTTTCCACTGTTCCATTGGTAGCTTGACGCCTCTGCCCCGATGTTAGATTCAAAATCCATGTGACACTGATCGGGGTTTGGCATCTCGCTGCCCTAGGTATCTTCATCCATGACCTCCTCTTCACCGTGTCTGGTCCAACGTGTATCCATCGATGAATCCCCTAGAGACTAAGTGCACATGGACAGCTGCAACTTCATGTGACTCTGTATTGGCGCAATCAGTACATGGACACAGGATGTAATCCGCATCACCAATTATCCTCTTTGTACTTTCAGCCAAATTCATGAACTCTGTCACGCCACTGATAAAATCTGCGGTTTTCCGATTCTTCATCCATCAAGATCGTTCCATCTACAGCACACGGATGGTAATTAAAAACAAAACAACAACATTAATACACGGATTAACTGTTGTCCAAAGATGCATGCATAAATCACAAGGTTTTATTTTAATAATTACTAAGGGCGCTCCATGTTTTTATCCAGACGTGCTATGACAAAATTTAATGGCCAGTCAATTTACACGCAGAATACTAGTACAACACTACACTTAGGAATTGAATACCTAAATTTCGCCACTCACAAAAAGAATACATTAATTAATTAGTCGCGCGGCAACCTCCACCCAGCAGACAGACAAGCGTGATGCAGCGGCACATCGAGACAGTAGGGTCGAGGAGCAAAGCTTAGTGCGGCTACCGCCTAAAGTTCGACCTCCACTATCCCACCATTGACCGCGATGGATGTGCTCGAATCACGCCACCGCCGACCTCGATGGTTGAGCTCCTCCTATCTCCAGCCGTAAAACGAGGATTGACCTCCTATGACGCTGCCACCACCCACCGACCGAGGATTGACCTCTTCTCCGGTAGCCGCTTCCTAGGCCGCCGCCTCCATCTCTATATGCAGAGCGACTGTTTTTTTACGGATATCCGCGGAATGGCTGTTTACACGGTATCTCACTGTAACTCAATTATATGGACAGGGTAGTACATCACATACGGTTATGTAACGGCAACCGTGTCTAACCTACGTCATCTTCTCACACGGTTTGGTGCGGAAATAGTGTGTGACGTTGTAATACCTAACACAAACGACATGTACAAATAGTGTGCCGTATATATACAACATATATATAGTGCCATTAGTAGTTCCCGACCGTTAGCTTATCTCCACAGTTTCCCCATTTCCTCCAAATCCCTACATAGCCTCTAAATTCCCTCACGTGGCGCTGACATTGGGGGAATGCGAACGAGTGGTGCTGATGGTTTCGGTGCGGCTGCTCCTGCTCGTATCGCCGCCACGACGGCGGTCGCCACCGAGCACTTGCCTAAGGTCATCAGAAGGCAGGTGTACTACGGATCCGAATCATCCTGTCAGGTTCCAATCTATCCCGATCTTTTTTACCATGTCCAAAGTATGGCTCCTTGCTGAATCTGTCTTGAATGACCCCCCCCCCAAGAAAGTGATCTGCTGCCGGATCCGGAGCTTGACTCCGGACTCCCGCAACACGAGTTCAACTCCGAATTTTGCGCCACCAATAAGTACCAAAAGCTGAGCTGTGTGCACGGGCACACTCCCGCTCGACGTGTATGCACGGAGGGATTCGACATTGGCAGGCGGTTTCTCAGTTGCCCCTTAGAGGTTAGTGCTAATTAAGTTCATCATTTTACTTCAGTTAATGCCACCGCTCATCCAGAATACTATTTAACATTGGCAGGGATATGAGGCTTGTGCCTTTGTTAACTGGCTGGATGAAGAATGGCATGGCAGGGCTTGGAGTGTTATCACCAAGCTCGCAGAAGATAACGTAAAGCTAAAGAAGAAACTGGCTGATCTGGAATGTACAATCAGTACGATGAAGCAAGAAAGAATCAATCATAGGCAATAGACGAAAGCAATAGACAAGAAGGAACTAGCATGTGCAGTTGTGGTTGTCGCATTAGCCATGTTCTATGCGCTATTTGCAATGATGATTAGGGGTTTTGTTTGACCGTATTGCTAAAGCACATCTAGATGTGCTCTAAGTAATGCACATCTAGGTCCTATATATTCCATTGATGTTACGCTAAGATTCGTGTAGATATTTTTCTTTGTCTTTTTCTTTTCTTTTCCTTTCTAGTTTTATTATTACTGGCTTTATCAATAAGAAGAGCTCAATGTATTGCTTGCCAACTGTCCTACTCCGTTCGTACCGGTACCGGTGCATAATCCCAAAACTCGTTCCTTGTTTTTGTCCTGAAAAAGGAAACTAGCCAAATAGCCAATAGGAGTCCTGCGCAACCAACCCTAAAAAAAGGAGTTATGCGCAACCCCGGGAATTTGGAGCGACTGGGTACAAATAATTGCGGTTGATTATATCAGTGGTTAGATAATACATCAACCCCTGCTTCAATTGGTAGTTCCTCTTCTTTGCATACCCCTCTTAAGTCTCCACCATCTTCACCGTCCCCGGCAGGCCGCGCTACACACTGGCACACACTTTGTAGCCATGTCAAGCGATAGCGAGGACGACAGTTCGGCTAGCAGTCTGGCGCCCGATGATAGGTCAACATCAAAATCATCCCGCTTGTGTTCCATGAGTCCGGCGTCAAGCTCAGACCTCGATTATATCCGGTTCATGGAAGGGACGCGGCCTCCGGAGTCGTCAGACGACAACCAGACGGACGAGGAGCCGTCGGAGGACGAAGAAGAGGACGACGGTGATGGTGAGGAGGAATGGTCGAACGAGGAGGACGACGATGACGACAGCAATGACAATGATGATGGTGACGGCGATGAAAAGCCAACGGTCAGCGGCAAGAAGCGTCCTCGCCAAGATGATGTCGCGGGGCCATCCAACAAGAACAACAAGAAGAAGGACTAAATTAAGCAGGCTGTATATATCTCTGTTTATCATGTCAATCTCATCGCACACGATTAGTAATATGTATTCGACAGTGATCTTCTACATTATCGCCAACAGGTTGGTTTGTTGAACTGTGTGCCTTGACAAGCATACAATTCACAAAAAAAGACTGTATGGGATGTCTATAATGATTGCACACAATTTTGATTAACGACCTGTTTGTCGGGTATCACAAACATCTTTTTACGCCGAATTGTTTGTGTTCACCTCACTCATCGCAAATGGTTCATCAGACTGAACTGTATGATGTATATCACACACACCTTGATCTGGCTGCCCATTTCTGTTGTTCTGTCTCATCGAAAACAGTTCGTACAGATCAACTGTATGCCCCTCATCGCACACCCAACTATAATTTGAACCGTGTTTGATGTATCATTCATCGCAAACATTTTGCATCATTTCTGATGGTTTTCATACAGCACCGTTTACGATTATTGCATCGCACATGGTTTCTCGAAGGGTCTCTAATCGTAGTGTCGTGTTAGCAGCATCCTGCAGTAGTGAGTATTAAGTTCATAAGAACAGAGTAATGCTTTAGGCAAGATGACATGATGTAGAGGGATAAACTCAAGCAATATGATATAGACCCCATCTTTTTATCCTCGATGGCAACAATACAATATGTGCCTTGCCGCCCCTACTGACACTGGGAAAGGACACCTCAAGATTGAACCCAAAGCTAAGCACTTCTCTCATTGCAAGAAGGATCAATCTAGTAGGCCAAACTAAACCAATAATTCGAAGAGACTTGCAAAGATATCAAATCATGCATATAAGAATTCAGAGATGAACCAAATATTATTCATAGATAAACTTGATCATAAATCCACAATTCATCAGATCTCAGCTAATACACCGCAAAAAGTATTACATCGAATAGATCTCCAAGAACACCGAGGAGAACTTTGTATTGAGAACCAAAGAGAGAGAAGAAGCCATCTAACTAATAACTATGGACCTGAAGGTCTGTGGTAAACTACTCACACATCATCGGAGAGGCTATGGTGTTGATGTAGAAGCCCTCCGTGATCGAATCCCCCTCCGGCAGATCGCCAGAAAAGGCCCCATATGGGATCTCCCAGGTACAGAAGGTTGCGGCGGTGGAAAAGTGGTTTCATGGCTCCCCCTGATGTTTTTTGGGTATAAGAGTATATATAGGCGAAAGAAGTACGTCGGTGGAGCTCCCTGGGGCCCATGAGGGTGGGGGTGCGCCCCCTATCTCGTGGAAGCTTTGCGGAGTTCCAAACTTCCACTCCAAGTCTCCTGGTTTGCATTTGTTCCAAGAAAGATCCTCGCGAAGGTTTCGTTCCATTTGGATTTCGTTTGATATTCCTTTTCTGCGAAACACTGAAACAGGCAAAAAAATAGAAATTGGCACTGGGCCTCTGGTTAATAGGTTAGTCCCAAAAATAATATAAAAGAGCATATTAAAGCCCATTAAACATCCAAAACAGATAATATAATAGCATGGAACAATCAATAATTATAGATACGTTGGAGACGTATCAAGCATCCCCAAGCTTAATTCCTGCTCATCCTCGAGTAGGTAAATGATAAAAATAAAAAATTTGATGTCGAATGCTACCTAACATAATTTTCAAGGTAATTTTCTTTGCTGTGGCATGAATGTTCAGATCCAAAAGATTCAAGACAAAAGTTAAATATTGATATAAAAATAATAATACTTTAAGCATACTAACCAAGCAATTATGTCTTCTCAAAATAACATAGCCAAAGAAAGCTCATCCCTGCAAAATCATGTAGTTTGGTCATGCTTAATTTCTGTCACACAAAATGCTCCCATCATGCACAACCCCGATGACAAGCCAAGCAATTGTTTCATACTTAGCCTTTTCAAACTTTTTCAACTTTCATGCAATATATGAGCGCGAGCCATGGACATAGCACTATAGGTGGAATAGAATGGTGGTTGTGGAGAAGACAAAAAGGAGGAAGATAGTCTCACATCAACTAGGCGTATCAATGGGCTATGGAGATGCCCATCAAAAGATATCAATGTGAGTGAGTAGGGATTGCCATGCAATGGATTCAATAGAGCTATAAGTGTATGAAAGCTCAACAAAAGAAACTAAGTGGATGTGCATGCAACTTTCTTGCTCACGAAGACCTAGGGCAATTTGAGGAAGCCCATCATTGGAATATACAAGCCAAGTTCTATAATGAAAAATTCCCACTAGTATATGAAAGTGACAACATAAGAGACTCTCTATCATGAAGATCATGCTGCTACTTTGAAGCACAAGTGTGGAAAAAGGATAGTAACATTGCCTCTTCTCTCTTTTCCTCTCATTTATTTTCTTTTCTTTGGGCCTTCTCTCTTCTTTTTTTATGGCCTCTTTTTTATATTTATTTTTCGTCTGGAGTCTCATCCCGACTTGTGGGGGAATCATAGTCTCCATCATCCTTTCCTAACATGGGACAATGCTCTAATAATGAAGATCATCACACTTTTATTTACTTACAACTCAAGAATTACAACTCGATACTTAGAACAAAATATGACTCTATGTGAATGCCTCTGATGGTGTACCGGGATGTGCAATGAATCAAGAGTGACATGTATAAAAAATTATGAGTGGTGGCCATGCCATAAATACGATGTCAACTACATGATCATGCAAAGCAATATGACTATGATGAAGCATGTCATAATAAACGGAGTGGTGGAAAGTTGCATGGCAATATATCTCAGAATGGCTATGGAAAGGCTATAATAGGTAGATATGGTGGCTGTTTTGAGGAAGGTAAATGATGGGTTTATGGTACCGGCGGAAGTTGCACGGCACAAGAGAGGCTAGCAATGGTGGAAGGGTGAGAGTGCGTATAATCCATGAACTCAACATTAGTCATAAAGAACTCACCGACTTATTGCAAAAATCTACAAGTCATCAAAACCAAGCACTACGCGCATGCTCCTAGTGGGATAGATTGGTAGGAAAAGACCATCGCTCGTCCCCGACTGCCACTCATAAGGAAGGCAATCAAAGAACACCTCATGCTTCAAATTTGTCACATAGCGGTTACCATACGTGCATGCTACGGGACTTGCAAACCCCAACACAAGTATTTCTCAATTTCACAATTACTCAACTGGCATGACTCTAATATTACCATCTTTATATCTCAAAACAAGTATCAAGTATTAAACTATTCAATGCACTTTATATGAAAGTTCTTATTATACCCATCTTGAATGTCCATCATATTAGGAATAATTTTATAACCAAAGGAAATTACCATGATGTTCTAAAAGACTCTCAAAATAATATAAGTGAAGCATGAGAGATCAATAATTTCTATAAAATAAAACCACCACCGTGCTCTAAAAAGATATAAGTGAAGCACTAGAGCAAAATTATCTAGCTCAAAAGATATAAGTGGGGCACATAGAGTATTCTAATAAATTCTGATTCATGTGTGTATCTCTCAAAAGGTGTGTACAACAAGGATGATTGTGGTAAACTAAAAATCAAAGACTCAAATCATACAAGATGCTCCGAGCAAAACACATATCATGTGGTGAATAAAAATATAGCCTCAAATAAAGTTGCCGATAGATGAAGACGAAAGAGGGGATGCCTTCCGGGGCATCCCCAAGCTTAGGCTTTTGGTTGTCCTTGAATTTTACCTTGGGGTGCCATGGGCATCCCCAAGCTTAGGCTCTTGCCACTCCTTATTCCAAAATCCATCAAATCTTTACCCAAAAACTTGAAAACTTCACAACACAAAACTCAACAGAAAATTTCATGAGCTCTGTTAGTATAGGAAAGCAAACCACCACTTTAATGTACTGCAATTAACTCATTCTTTATTTATATTGGTGTTAAACCTACTGTATTCCAACTTCTCTATCGTTCATACCCCCCGATACTAGCCATAGATTCACCAAAATAAGCAAACAACACACGAAAAACAGAATCTGTCAAAACAGAACAGTCTGTAGCAATCTGGAGGTTTCGAATACTTCTGTAACTCCAAAAATTCTTAAAAATTAGGAAGACCTAAATAATTTGTATATTGATCTACTGCAGTTGGAATTGGTATTTTATCACTCTCTGGTAAAAAATAAAAATTATTTTCGTGAGCACATACTTCTGTTTTTATCAGCAAGATCAAACAACAATCACCCAAGAAGATCCTAAAGGCTTTACTTGGCACAAACACTAATTAAAACATAAAAACACAATCGTAACAGAGGCTAGATAAATTATTTATTAGTAAAGAGGAACAAAAAGTAAAGAACAAAAAAAATGGGTTGCCTCCCAACAAGCGCTATCGTTTAACACCCCTAGCTAGGCATAAAAGCAAGAATAGATCTAGGTATTGACATCTTTGGTATGCAATTCTTCAATTGAAAAATCATAACCCTTAGGAGGTTATTTGTTTCTGCTAATGATCAAACTCCTCGGCAAGAAATCCAGAAATTCATTGGTAGCAAAAGGTTCCTTAATGATATTGAAAAAGTTGGGGTGAACACTTATTGATTTGAGATCCTCATTTTTACTAGAAGATTCACCCTTATTTTTAGGAACATAGATAAACTTGGCAACTTTGGTAGGATAAGGGTTTGAGGTATTTTTAACGGCGGAAAAGGTGGTCCCCAAGTTGGTAATAATATCTTCAAGTTTATCAATTCTAGTGGAATCTTGATCTATCTTCTCATTAACTATGGGTTCCTTTTCCTTAAGATTTTCAGAGTAACTCCTACCTTAGATCCATATTGGGTAATTTGGTTGTGGATCTTTTTATCCAAATTTTCAATTAACTCTACAGTGGCAATTTTATTTTCAATAATATCAAGCCTTTGTATCACATGTTCCAAGGTTAAAATAGTTCCATTAACCAAAAGAGGTGGTGGGCCTAACAAATCTATCATAGCATTATAAGAATCAAAAGTATGGCTACCCAAGAAATTCCCTCCGGTAATGGTATCAAGAATATATCTATTCCAAGGGGAGATGCCAACGTAAAAATTGCGAAGAAGAAAGGAAGTAGATTGCTTTCTAGTGGATCTATTTTGAGCATTGCAAATTCTATACCAAGCATCTTTTAGATTTTCTCCCTCCCTTTGTTTAAAATTAAGAACTTCATTATCGGGAGTATTAACAATGATAGAAGGACTAGCCATGAAGGCAAAACAAACGAACTAACACACGGGCACACAAGAAAAGAGACGAATGGAAAAGGGGCGAATATAACGGCAAAGGTGAAGTGGGGGAGAGGCAAATGGAAAATAATGTAATGCGAGGGAGAAGAGTTGATGGTGGGTACTTGTTATGTCTTGACTTGAGCGTAGATCTCCCCGACAACGAAGCTAGAAATCCTTCTTCCTACCTCTTGAGAATGTGTTGGTTTTCCCTTGAAGAGGAAAGGGTGATGCAGCAAAGTAGCATAAGTATTTCCCTCAGTTTTTGAGAAGCAAGGTATCAATCCAGTAGGAGATAACACGCAAGTCACCTAGTACCTGCACAAACAATCAAGAACCTCGCAACCAACGCGATAAAGGGGTTGTCAATCCCTTCACGGTCAATTGCGCAAGTGAGATCTGATAAAGATAGTAAGATAAATATTTTTGGTATTTTTGTTGTATAGATTGTAAAGTAAAGATTGCAAAATAGTAAACGAGATGCGATAATAAAAAGAGATGCAATATAATAAGGAAGAGACCAGGGGCCATAGGTTTCACTAGTGGCTTCTCTCATGGTAGCATGTATTACGGTGGGTGAACAAATTATTGCCGAGCAATTGATAGAAGAGCGCATAGTTATGAGAATATCTAGGCAATGATTATGAACATAGGCATCACGTCTGTGTTAAGTAGACCGAAACGATTCTGCATCTACTACTATTACTCCACACATTGACCGCTATCCAGCATGCATCTAGAGTATTAAGTTCATAAGAACAGAGTAATGCTTTAGGCAAGATGACATGATGTAGAGGGATAAACTCAAGCAATATGATATAAACCCCATCTTTTTATCCTCGATGGCAACAATACAATACGTACCTTGCTACATCTACTGTCACTAGAAAAGGACACCGCAAGATTGAACCCAAAGCTAATCACTTCTCCCATTGCAAGAAAGATCAATCTAGTAGGCCAAACTAAACCGATAATTTGAAGAGACTTGCAAAGATATCAAATCATGCATATAAGAATTCAGAGAAGAACCAAATATTATTCATAGATAAACTTGATCATAAATCCACAATTCACCGGATCTCGGCAAAAACACCGCAAAAAGTATTACATCGAATATATCTCCAAGAACATCGAGGAGAACTTTGTATTGAGAACCAAAGAGAGAGAAGAAGCCATCTAGCTAATAACTATGGACCCGAAGGTCTGTGGTAAACTACTCACACATCATTGGAGAGGCTATGGTGTTGATGTAGAAGCCCTCCATGGTCGAATCCCCCTCCGACAGATCACCGGAAAAGTCCCCAGATGGGATCTCACAGGTACAGGAGGTTGCGGCAGTGAAAAAGTGGTTTCGTGACTCCCCCTGATGTTTTTAGGGTATAAGAGTATATATAGGCCAAATAAGTACGTCAGTGGAGCTCCGTGGGGCCCGCGAGGGTGGGGGCGCGCCTACCCCCTTGAGCGCGCCCCCCTATCTCGTGTAAGCTTCGCGGTGTTCCAGACTTCCACTCCAAGTCTCCTGGTTTGCGTTTGTTCCAAGAAAGATCCTCGCGAAGGTTTCGTTCCGTTTGATATTCCTTTTCTGTGAAACATTGAAATAGGCAAAAAAAACAGATACTAGCACTAGGCCTTCTGTTAATAGGTTAGTCCCAAAAATAATATAAAAGAGCATACTAAAGCCCATTAAAGATCCAAAACAAATAATATAATAGCATGGAACAATCAAAAATTATAGATACATTGGAGACGTATCAATCATCATACCTAGTTCAATCTCGTTACTGGCAAGTCTCTTTACTCATTCTGTAATGCATCATCCCGTGATTAACTCATTAGTTATATTTCTTGCAAGGCTTATAGTGATGTGCATTACCGAGAGGGCCCAGAGATACCTCTCCGATACATGGAGTGACAAATCCTAATCTCGATATATGCCAACTCAACAAAGACCATCGGAGACACCTGTAGAGCATATTTATAATCACCCAGTTACGTTGTGATGTTTGATAGCACACAAGGTGTTCCTCCGATATTTGGGAGTTGCATAATCTCATAATCAGGGGAACATGTATAAGTCATGAAGAAAGCAATGGCAATAAAACTAAACGATCATTATGCTAAGCTAACGGATGGGTCTTGTCCATCACATCATTCTTTATTGATGTGATCCCGTTCATCAAATGACAACACATGTCTATGGTTAGGAAACTTAACCATCTTTGATTAATGAGCTAGTCTAGTAGATGCATACTAGGGACACTCTGTTTGTCTATGTATTCACATATGTACTAAGTTTCCGGTTAATACAATTCTAGCATGAATAATAAACATTTATCATGATATAAGGAAATATAAATAACATATTTATTATTCCTCTAGGGCATATTTCCTTCACTTTCCTCACCACATGATGCTTGCCAAAGTAGAAAATAAAAAGGAATAGAGAGAAAAACTTTGACTCTTTGCATAAAAGTAAATACATGAAAGTAAAAGATAGTCCCTTCGCAGAGGGAACCAGAGGTTGCCATGCGCTTATTTGTTTGTATGCTCAACCCCTTAGTGCAAAAGAATGTCCCGTTGCATTGCCCCTTGTGATAGCGACCTTTATTATGCAGTCTGTCGCTTTTATTCTTCACCATCACAAGTTCGTGCAATGCTCAATTTTATTTTACACTAAATGATCTTACACTTTTAGAAGCAATTTTTATTGCCTTTTTGCACTGATGACAACTTACTTGAGGGATCTTTCTCAGTCCCTAGGTAGGTATGGTGGACACTTGAAAGTAAGATTTGGGTTTAAGGGTTTTTGGATGCACAAGTAGTATCTCTACTTAGTGCGGAATTTTTGGCTAGCAAAGATAGGGGCAAGAACCACATGTTAAAGGATCTATGACAATATGACTTCTATGTGGATATAAACAAACATAAACCGTTAAGTTGTCTTCCTTGTCCAACGTCAACAATTTTGGCATATAATATTTTGATGAGGGCTCACAATCACAAAAGATTTCTAGGATAGTATATTTATATGTGAATCTTCTCTTCCATTATTAATTCTTTCATGAGTTGCATCATTGACTAATGCTATGTTTGTCAATCCCTAATAAACTTTTGTACTTATAATTTTCCTTATGTGGTGACATCACCTACCATAAGATTAGTATATGATATTTTCTTCATTTATTTCCTTTCTCCTTTTTTATTCTTATTTCTTTTCTTTAACTTGCAACATGAAAGTAAAGAAAGCAAAGACTCAAACTAAACTTTATTATATAACTTGCACACGATTACAAGGATAGATCACTAAGCAAACTCTCGAAGAAGAAAGGATCGAACTAAACTTTTATTCATCTAAAGAAAAAGTTCGAACTAAAATAAGTAAAGGAAAAAAGATAGTGGGATGATACGATACCGGGGCACCTCCCCCAAGCATGGCGGAAGACAAGGGGAGTGTCCATACCCGATACTCAATTTTCCTTTGGTGATGAAGAAGAAGGTGGTGGTGAAGAGATCTTGTCCTCAGATTTCCATGGAAGTGGTACGCCATTGTGAGAGGAGGAGTGAATCTCACGGGTCCTACAACTAGCAGCCAAACTCATACCTTTAAACCTCGCCTCATATTCAAAGACTTGGTTTTGGAGATCATAGATCTGGCTTTGGAGGAAAATGATTTGCTCGTTGAGGGTGAAGACGATGTCCTTCATGGGCTTGCCATCCACCTTGAGATCATGAGAGAAGTCCGTCATCATGAGGTAATTATCATTGAGCCCACGCTCCACCATCCCCTTGCACCGGAAGACATCTTCCTCATAGCTTCAAGTCTGGCCTCCATGTTCCCTTCCTCTTGGGACATGGCACACCGCGAAGGTGAAGCACCCCCTCATGCATCTGGATGGTCTGAGGGTGCTGCACCACCTCCCGTGGATATGGGTTGATGACGTTCTTGAAGAACTTGTCCTTGGAGGAGATTGAGGTGGCCATGGTAGATATGATCTGGAAGAAAAACATCGAGAAAGGGAACACGGGATTTCTCTGCAATATGGTGATCAACAGGTTCGGGGAGTATATATAGATTTTCTATCTTGGGGGACAAGCAAACAGAAGAAAAACAGAGTCCGGAAGGTGTCCCAGGTGGGCACAACCCACCTGGGTGTGTCAAGCTTGCCTAGCGTGCCCTGGTGTCTTGTGCCCACCAGGGCATGCTTCCCGGTAGTTTCTTCTTTTCCTATTTTTCCAAATCTTCCAAAACTGACAAAAAATATTTTTGTGGATTTTTCGGAGTCTGTTTTCTTACCGTATCACGTACCTCCTTATTTTCACGATTCTGGAGTGTTCCGAAAGGACTCTTTATGTGTTCTTCTGGTGTCAAAGTTTGGATAACACTACTTTCAACATTAATGGGCCTACATGAGATATAATGCTTTATTCGTTACCCATTGACAACCTTCGGGTTAGTACCCTCAGAATTATTTATTTTGATGGCTCCAGACCAATAAATCTCCTCGATAACATAGGGGCCTTCCCATTTTGAGAGGAGTTTTCCTGCAAAGAATCTGAAACAAGAGTTGTACAAAAGAACATATTCTCCGACTTTAAACTCACGCTTGTGGATTCTTTTGTCATGCCATATTTTAAATTTTTCTTTGAATAATTTGCATTTTCATAATCTTGGGTTCTCCATTCATCTAATGAACTAATATCGAATAACCTCTTTTCACCAGCAAGCTTGAAATCATAATTGAGCTCTTTGATGTCCCAATATGCTTTATGTTCTAACTCAAGAGGGAAATGACAAGCTTTTCCATAAACCATTTTATAAGGAGACATACCCATAGGATTTTTATATGCTGTTCTATAAACCCAAAGTGCATCATCTAATTTCTTAAACCAATTCTTCCTGGACCTATTGACAGTCTTTTGCAAAATTAATTTTATTTCTCTATTGCTAAGTTCAACTTGACCACTGGACAAAGGATGATAAGGTGATGCAATTCTATGGTTAACATCATACTTGGCAAGCATTTTATGGAAAGCACCATGAATAAAGTGTGAACCGCCATCAGTCATTAAATATCTAGGGACTCCAAACCTTGGGAAAATAACTTCCTTAAACATTTAATAGAGGTGTTGTGATCAGCACTACTGGTTGGAATAGCTTCTACCCATTTAGTAACATAATCAACAGTAACCAAAATATGTGTATACCCATTAGAGGAAGGGAAATGTTGTAGGATCGAGAAGAGGTGTCAAGAGGGGGGTGATTAGACCCTCAACAAAGAAAAGTAGCAGTTTTTAATTTCTTTAAGTTAACGTGGAGTTTTAGCACAAGTTTAAACATTCACAATACATTTCAAGCAAGCATGGCAAGAGTATATGAGCAGCGGAAAGTAAAGCATGCAACTTGCAATAAAGTAAAGGGATGGGATTGGAGTGTGCAAACACAATTGGAGACACGGAGATTTTTGGCGTGGTTCCGATAGGTGGCACTATCGTACATCCACATTGATGGAGACTTCAACCCACGAAGGGTAATGGTTGCGTGAGTCCACGGAGGGCTCCACCCACGAAGAGTCCACGAAGAAGCAACCTTGTATATCCCACCATGGCCATCACCCACGAAGGACTTTCCTCACTAGGGTAGATCTTCACGAAGTAGGCGATCTCCTTGCTCATACAAACTCCTTGGTTCAACTCAACAATCTTGTCGGAGGCTGCCAAGTGACACCTAACCAATCTAGGAGACACCACTCCCCAAAAGGTAATAGATGGTCTGTTGATTATGAACTCCTTGTTGTTGTGCTTCAAATGATAGTCTCCCCAACACTCAACTCTCTCTCTCACACACAAATTTGGATTTGGTGGAAAAGATGATTTGAGTGGAAAGCAATTTGGGGAAGGCTAGAGATCAAGATTCATATGGTTGGAATGGAATATCTTGGTATCAACACATGAGTAGGTGGTTCTCTCTCAGAAAATGTATGTTGGAAGTGTAGGCACGTTCTGATGGCTCTCTCCACGAATGAAGAGTGGGTGGTGGGGTATTTATAGCCTCCACACAAAATCTAACCATTACACACAATTTAACAAACTCGATGGGACCGAATCAAAAAACTCGGTCAGACCGATTCAGTTCATAATGTGACCATTAGGCATTTCGGTGGGACCGATATGATCAACTTGGTGGGACCGATGTGCTAGGGTTAGGGTAAAACCTCAACTCAGTTTGACCGATTACACAAACTCGGTGGGACCGATTTTGGTAATAAGCAAAACAAAGAGTTGGTCGAGCAAACTCGGTGGGACCGATTGCATATTTCAATGAGACCGAAATAGTTGCAACAGGTAACAGAGAGTTTGCAAGCCCATCTCGGTGAGGCCGAGATCCCATCAGTGAGGCTGAACTGATTAGGGTTTATGGCAGTGGCTATGTCAAGTGAACTCGGTGGCGCCGGATAGATCAAATCAGTGGGGCCGAGTTTGACTTTTAGTTTGGGACATATGTGTATGTCAAAAAGTGGTTTAGGGCTTTGGAGCATATCACTAAGCACTTTGAGCAAGCAAGCCATTAAGCAACACCTCGGCCCCTTTTAATAGTATTGGCTTTCCTATGGACTCAATGTGATCTTGGATCACTAAAATGAAGGTGCAGAGTCTTGAGCTTTTGAGCTTTTGCCAATCCTTTGTTCTTAGCATCTTGTAGGGGTTCCACATCCTCCCGTCCACGCCACTCCATTTGTTGAACTTATCTGAAATATACTAGATAAAAACATTAGTCCAACAAGATATATGTTGGCACTAATTACCAAAATCACCCAGTGAGCGCTTGTGCTTTCAATCTCCCCCTTTTTGGTAATTGATGAAAACATACATCAAAGCTTTAGATAAAGATATAAAGAATAACAAGTAAAGCTTTGGAAAAACATGTAACATGCATAGGCTTCCCCTACATGTATGCATCCATGTAACTATGGAATATGAGAGCATGTGAATGCATAAGCATGACAGAGCAAGCAAGAAGTTACATGTATCTTGGCTACATGCATCAGAGCAAATGGTGTAGATACTGGAAATATACCTTCATGTTCATGAGTCCTTCTTGCAAACAATATATACATTATCAAGAGATTATCATGCACATGAGTGCAATGCATACACTTACCTTGTGGTCTTAAGCTGGCTTTGAAAGAGATGAACCTGAGTAAACAAGGTTAGATAACACAGAAACATCTACTAATAGAGCAAATAGTAAAGCACAAGAGTACCAAGATTGGGATGACATGTAGAGAGTGAGTAGTGGGTACTCCTATTAGATATAGACATGTCCCCAAAGGTAAAGATGTGCAATGAATTCAAAGATTTCCTTCCCTAGAAGTCTTTCTCCCCCCGAATCTTATATTGGATAATGAGAGAAGATCGGGAAAATAAAATCAAAGCAAAACAAATCAGATCACAGAAACATAGCACAAGCTGACATGTCTTTTCCCCTCTTAAAGACATGTGACTTCTATCATCCTAAATACCAAGCATCTGGGGCTCTGATGTGATTTCTCCCCCTTTGAAGTACTCTCCACCTTTTGAAATGATTAAGCTTTGATGTGATCTCTCTCCCCCTTTGACATCAATTTCCAAGAAGGGATCTTCTGGAGTGTGAGTCAAAATAGGTTTGGTCCTTGAGTCACAGAGCAAAGCAGCATATAGAATGCGATGCAGGTAAAGGACAAGAATCATTGAGTGGAGCTGGAGTAAATATGCAGGATGCAAATGGCAAAGTGTTTTCTCAGCATTGAAATCGGTAACACCGAGTTGTTTTCTTTGGTGGCACCGAGATGGTTTGGTTTGACCGAAATAGACAAACCGGTGTGTCCGAGTTCAACACAGAAAGAACATTTTCCATCTCAGCTCACTAGGCAAATAAGATCTCACAAAGATTTGCAAGGAATTAACTGAAGGATTTGCAATGAATTGGATGCAGGGAATGCAGAACATAACAAAGAAAAGAAAAAACTAGATGAAGTTTTTTTTGAAATAAGAAGGGGAACAAATATGCAATAAACAAATGCAAGAACATAGAGAAACACTAGAGAACTTCATCTAGGATTGGTCGGCGACAAAGTCACCTATGTTAGAGTATATTGACTGAGGAGTCAAGTGGGAACACTTGATCATAGGTCATACTCATTGTTTAAGCTCAAAATGGGGTTACCATTTTTCGTTTAAGCATTTGATGTATTCGGATCTTGTTGAGTTGCTTTGACCCATGACTTGGGGTAAAGCTTCTCTAAGATGGAATAACATACCTTGGGTGGTGGTGTAGAACTTGATCATGTAGTTGAACTTGTGTGGGATGCTCAAGGTTGATGTAGCTCATCAATGATTGGGAGCACCACTTGTAGTTTGAGTTCATCTACCTACATGGTTAGTCTAGCAAGGAAGAGCACTTGTGTATCCAAAATGACAGTCATGAATTTGATACCAAATGAAATTTGATATAAATATTTTGTCAAAGGATATGTTGAAAGGTTTCATGCTTCCTTGTTTTCGACCACCATGTTGTAGAGACTTGGTGATGTAGAGATTGCTCAAGATGTGAGTGATTTGCAATCTCATAGATTTTGATTCATCCAAGTACCTACAAGGGCTAGATAGCATGCAAGGGCGCAAATATATCCAAGACATACGATCATCATCATAAGAGAAATATCAAGGAATAGTCAAAGGCTCATGCCTTGCATGTATCCAAATGGAGTTTCTACTCCAAGTTTGAAGCATCAATGATGTTCAATTCACCTCTCAAACGGCAAAATACTTTCTCATCAAGCGGTTTGGTGAATATATCCGCCAATTGCTTATCTATACGAACATGCTTAAGATCAATGTCCCCTTTGGCAACATGATCTCGAGTGAAATGATAACGAACTTCAATATGCTTAGTTCGAGAATGTTGCACGGGATTGTGAGCAATCTTAACAGCACTTTCATTGTCACAAAGCAATGGAACCTGTTTCACATAGATCCCATAATTTTTAAGAGTTTGGGTCATCCAAAGTAATTGAGCACAACATGAACCGGCGGCAATGTTTTCTGCTTTAGCAGTGGATAAGGATACCGAGTTTTGCTTCTTGGCGGACTAAGACACAAGAGATCTACCAAGAAACAGACAAGTACCCGAAGTGGACTTTCTATCAACCTTGTCACCGGCATAGTCCGAATCAGAGTAGCCAACAAGATCAAAAGAAGACCTCTTAGGATACATTTGGTGTATGAATTAGGTATCTCACTATCCTTTTCATAGCCTTAAGATGAAATTCTTTGGGGGTCGCTTGATATCGTGCACACATGCACACACTTAGCATAATATTGGGACGAGAGGCACATAGATATAACAATGAACCAATCATTGAACGATAAACCTTTTGGTCAACCGAATTGACATCCTTAGTCAAGTCAAGATGTCCACTAGTAGGCATGGGTATTTTCATACCATTGCATTCTTGCATGTTGAACTTCTTGAATAAGTCATTGGTGTACTTTGTTTGAGAGACAAAGGTGCCTTCCTTAGTTTTCTTGATTTGCAAACCAAGAAAGAATTTGAGTTCACTCATCATTGACATCTCAAACTTCTCCGACATTAGCTTTCCAAACTTTTCACTAAACTGAGGGTTAGTTGATCCAAATATAATATCATCGACATAAATTTGGCACACAAATAGTTCTTCATTAACCTTTTTAGTAAAAAGAGTAGAATCTATTTTTCCAATTTCAAAGCCTTTTTCAATAATAAACTTGGTCAAGCATTTATACCATGCTCTAGGAGCTTGTTTAAGACCATAAAGAGCTTTGTGAAGTTTGTAAACATGATTAGGTTTCTTAGGATTGACAAATACAGGAGGTTGCTTAACATAAACTTCCTCCTCTACTTCACCATTTAGAAAAGCACTTTTAATGTCCATTTGGTACAAGGTGATATCATGATGATTAGCATAGGCAAGTAAGATGTGAATGGACTCAAGTCTATCAATGGGGGCATATGTCTCACCATAGTCCATACCTTCGACTTGAGTGTAGCCTTGGGCGATGAGACGTGCTTTGTTGTGAACGACTTGTCCATCTTCATCTTGCTTGTTGCGAAACACCCATTTGGTACCGATCATGTTGTGGTTGTTGTCGGACTTCTCGACCAATGTCCACACTTTGTTTCTCTCGAAGTTGTGTAGCTCTTCATGCATGGCATTTATCCAATCCGGAACTTCCAATGCTTCTTCAACCTTCATAGTTTCAATGCTAGAGATGAATGAATAATGTTCACAAAAATTTGCCAAACGAGTTTTAGAGCAAGTGATTCTCCCGGTTTGGATATCATTGAAGATTTGCTCGACAGGATGGTCTCTTGTGACTCTTGCTCGAACTCGTGAGAGCTTTGGCTTGGGCCGGGGTGGAACATCTTCTTCATCATCTCGTTCTTCTTCTTGGCCTTCTTCATTGTTGATGTTGTCATTCTCTTGTCATGGTGGAGGAGGTTGATGAGGTTCATCTTGGTGTACTTCCTCGTTTTCTTCATCTTGGCATGTCCCACTTGTGGATGCTTCCATGTCAACTCTTGTTTCACCTTGTCGTGAGGTAGAAGCTTCCACTTGGATGGACGAGGTACTCTCCTTTACCTTCGTTGGACGAATCATGCCAATAGAAAAGTCTTGGATTGCTTCTGAAGGGTCTTTGTCTCCTACATCAATTAGCAATGGCTCTACTTGCGAGCCATTAGATTTATCAAACTTCACATCTACCATCTCTTCAACATGTCGGGTGAAATTGTTGTAGACACGGTAAGTGTGAGAGTTTGAGCCATAAACAAGTAGGAAACCCTCATGATATTTAGGAGAAATTTTAGAACGACAATGCTTATTAAGAATGTAGCACTTTGAGACGAATACTCGAAAATATCCAACTTGGGATTTGTTATCAGTGAGAAGCTCGTATGCTGTCTTGCCGAGTAACTTGTGAAGATACAAGCAATTTGTTGCATGACAAGTTGTCTCAACCGCTTCTCCCCAAAAGTGTTTTGGCATCTTGTACTCATCAACAATCGTTCTCGCCATCTCAATAAGAGTCCGGTTCTTCCTCTCAACAACTCCATTTTGTTGAGGTGTGTACGTAGCCGAGAACTCATGTGAAATCCCTTCTTCGTCAAGAAAGGTATCCACATTTGCGTTCTTGAACTCCGTTCCATTGTCGCTTTGAACCTTCTTGATCTTCACTTCAAATTGATTTTGGGCCTTCCTAGCAAAGTTCTTGAAGATCTTTTGGACCTGCGATTTATCATCAAGAAAGAACACCCACGTAAATCTTGAAAAATCATCGACTATGACTAAACCAAATGAGTTACCACCGAGACTTTTATAGGCATTGGGACCAAAGAGATCCATATTAAGTAGCTCGAGCGGTCTTCTTGTGGTCATGATGTTCTTCACGAGGTGACTTCCTCCAACTTGTTTTCCTTCTTGACAAGCACTTCACAATCTATCCTTGTCAAATAAAACATCTTTCACTCCAAGGATATGATCACCTTTAATTAGTTTATCAAGATTTCGCATGCCCACGTGACCTAACCTTCTATGCCACAACCAACCTTTGGAAGATTTAGCAATTAAGCAAGTTCTAGGTTGAGCCTTTTTAGTGAAATTAACAATGTAGAGATCACCTCTACGTAAATCGGTAAAGACCATATTATGGTTATCTCTACGAAACACTTGGCAATCTACTTCAGTAAATAGGACATTGAAACCAAAGTCAGCAAGTCTAGATATGGAAAGTAAATTATAGCCAAGGGATTCAATGAGCATAACATTTTGTATGGAGCTATCATGTGAGATGGCCACCTTACCCTTTGAGTTATTGATGTCTACTACACAACCTTCTTCTTATAGACGTTGTTGGGCCTCCAAGTGCAGAGGTTTGTAGGACAGTAGCAAATTTCCCTCAAGTGGATGACCTAAGGTTTATCAATCCGTGGGAGGCGTAGGATGAAGATGGTCTCTCTCAAGCAACCCTGCAACCAAATAACAAAGAGTGTCTTGTGTCCCCAACACACCCAATACAATGGTAAATTGTATAGGAGCACTAGTTTGACGAAGAGATGGTGATACAAGTGCAATATGGATGATAGATATAGGTTTTTGTAATCTGAAAATATAAAAACAGCAAGGTAACTAATGATAAAAGTGGGAGAAAACGGTATTGCAATGCGTTGAAACAAGGCCTAGGGTTCATACTTTCACTAGTGCAAGTTCTCACAACAATAATAACATAATTGGATCGTATAACTATCCCTCAACATGCAACAAAGAGTCACTCCAAAGTCACTAATAGCGGAGAACAAACGAAGAGATTATTGTAGGGTACAAAACCACCTCAAAGATATCCTTTCTGATCGATCTATTCAAGAGTCCGTAGTAAAATAACACGAAGCTATTCTTTCCGCTCAATCTATCCTAGAGTTCGTACTAGAATAACACCTTAAGACACAAATAAACCAAAACCCTAATGTCACCTAGATACTCACCAATGTCACCTCAAGTATCCGTGGGTATAATTATACGATATGCATCACACAATCTCAGATTCATCTATTCAACCAACACAAAGAACTTCAAAGAGTGCCCCAAAGTTTCTACCGGAGAGTCAAGACAAAAACGTGTGCCAAACCCTATGCATAAGTTCACAAGGTCACGGAACTCGTAAGTTGATCACCAAAACATACATCAAGTGGATCACGTGAATATCCCATTGCCACCACAGATAAGCACATGCAAGACATACATCAAGTGTTCTCAAATCCTTAAAGACTCAATCGGATAAGATAACTTCAAAGGGAAAACTCAATCCATTACAAGAGAGTAGAGGGGGAGAAACATCATAAGATCCAACTATAATAGCAAAGCTCGCGATACATCAAGATCGTGCCAAATCAAGAACACGAGAGAGACACAGAGAGATCAAACACATAGCTACTGGTACATACCCTCAGCCCCGAGGGTGAACTACTCCCTCCTCATCATGGAGAGTGCCGAGATGATGAAGATGGCCACCGGAGAGGGATCCCCCCTCCAGCAGGGTGCCGAAACGGGTCTAGATTGGTTTTTGGTGGCTACAGAGGCTTGCGGCGGTGGAACTCCCGATCTAGGTTTCTTTCTGGAAGTCTAGGTATATATAGGAGGTGTTGGAGTCGGGAACAAGTCAGGGGGTCCCCAAGGCGGCCATGAGATAGGGGGCTCGTCCCCCACCCTCGTGGTGGCCTCGGGACTCCTCTGGTCCATCTCCGGTACTCCGTGGGCTTCTTCTTGTCCAAAAACAATCTTCGTGAATTTTCAGGTCGATTGGACTCCGTTTGATTTTCCTTTTCTGTAAAACTCAAAAACAAGGGGAAAACAGAAACTGGCACTGAGCTCTAGGTTAATAGATTAGTCCCAAAAATCATATAAAATAGCATATAAATGCATACAAAACATCCTAGATGGATAATATAATAGCATGGAACAATCAAAAACTATGGATACATTGGAGACGTGTCAAGCATCCCCAAGCTTAATTCCTGCTCGTCCTCGAGTAGGTAAATGATAAAAACAGAATTTTTGATGTGGAATGCTACCTAACATATTCATCAATGTAATATTCTCTATTGTGGCAAGAATATTCAGATCCATAAGATTCAAGATAAAAGTTTAATATTGATATAAAAATAATAATACTTCAATCATACTAACCAAGTAATCATGTCTTCTCAAAATAACATGGCCAAAGAAAGCTATCCCTACAAAATCATATAGTCTGGCTATGCTCTATCTTCATCACACAAATAATTTAAATTATGCACAACCCCCATGACAAGCCAAGCAATTGTTTCATACTTTTGATGTTCTCAAACTTTTTCAATCTTCACTCAATACATGAGCATGAGCCATGGACATAGCACTATAGGTGGAATAGAATGGTGGTTGTGGAGAAGACAAAAAGGAGAAGATAGTCTCACATCAACTAGGCATATCAACAAGCTATGGATATGCCCATCAATAGATATCAATGTGAGTGAGTAGGGATTTCCATGCAATGGGTGCACTAGAGCTATAAGTGTATGAAAGCTCAAAAAGAAACTAAGTGGGTGTGCATCCAACTTGCTTGCTCATGAAGACCTGGGCATTTTGAGGAAGCCCATCATTGGAATATACAAGCCAAGTTCTATAATGAAAGATTCCCACTAGTATATGAAAGTGACAACATAGGAGACTCTCAATCATGAAGATCATGGTGCTACTTTGAAGCACAAGTGTGGTAAAAGGATAATAGCATTGCCCCTGAAAGCACAAGTGCTCCCTAGCTGGTTTTGGTAATTAATGTCAACATATCTCTTGTTGGACTAACACTTTTACCTAGTATGTTTCAGATAAGTTCAACAATGAAGTGGCATGGACTAGAGGATGTGGAAACCCTTCAAAATGCTAAGGACAAAGGATCGGCTCAAGCTCCAAGCTCAAGACTCTACATTTTCTATTTTAGTGATCCAAGATCACATTGAGTCTATAGGAAAAGCCAATAATATTAAGAAGGGATGAGGTGTTGCTTAATGGCTTGCTTTCTCAAAGTGCTTAGTGATATGCTCCAAAGCCCTCAACCACTTTCTCACTTCCAAATATGTCCCACACCAAATATCCAACTCGTCCCCACCGATTCTTTCTATCTGGAGCCACCGAGTTCAGTTGACATAGCCACTGCCAGAAACCCTAATCAGTTCGATCTCACTGATGGGATCTCCGTCTCACCGAGATGGGCTTGCAAACTCTCTGTTACCCACTGCAATATTTTCGGTCCCACCGAGATGTGCAATCGGCCCCATCGAGTTTGCTTGGCCAACTCTCTATTTCACTTATTACCCAAATCGGTCCCACCGAGTTTGAGTAATCGGTCAAACCGAGTTTTGAATTTACCCTAACCCTAGCACATCGGTCCCACCGAGTTGATCCAGTCGGTCCCACCTAAAACCCTAACGGTCACTAGATTTGTTGAATCAGTCCGACCGAGTTTATCAATTCGGTCCCACCGAGATTAGCAAGTTGTGTGTAATGGTTAGATTTTGTGTGGAGGCTATATATACCCCTCCACCACCTCTTCATTCGTAGAGAGAGCCATCAGAACACACCTACACTTCCAACCTACTTTTTCTGAGAGAGAACTACCTACACTTGTGTTCGGGCCAAGATATTCCATTCTTACCATATGAATCTTGATCTCTAGCTTTCCCAAGTTGCTTTCCACTCAAATCCTCTTTCCACCAAATCCATATCTTGTGAGAGAGAGTTGAGTGTTGGGAGACTATCATTTGAAGCACAAGAGCAAGTAGTTCATCATCAACACACCATTTGTTACTTCTTGGAGAGTGGTGTCTCCTAGATTGGCTAGGTGTCACTTGGGAGCCTCCAACAAGATTGTGGAGTTGAACCAAGGAGTTTGTAAGAGCAAGGAGATCGCCTACTTCGTGAAGATCTACCGCTAGTGAGGCAAGTCCTTCGTGGGCGACGGCCATGGTGGGATAGACAAGGTTGCTTCTTCGTGGACCCTTTGTGGGTGGAGCCCTCTGTGGACTCGCGCAGCCATTACCCTTCGTGGGTTGAAGTCTCCATCAATGTGGATGTACGATAGCACCACCTATCGGAACCACATCTCAAAAATCTATGTGTCTCCAAATTGCGTTTGCACACTCCAATCCCATCCCTTTACATTCTTGCAAGTTGCATGCTTTACTTTCCGCTGCTCATATACTCTTTGCATGCTTGCTTGATACGTATTGTGTTTGTTAAACTTGTGCCAAAACTCCACTTCAACCTAAAGAAATTAAAAACTGTAACTTTTAGCACTTAGTGTCTAATCACGCCCCCCCCTCTAGACACCTCTTCTCGATCCTTTCAATTGGTATCAGAGCTTTGGTCTCCATTGCTTTGGTTTAAACACCATTGGAGGAAGATGGATGAGTCTACTTTGGGGAGTCTTAGACATAGAGTGCCTATTCTTGATGGAGAATATTTTCATGAGTGGAAAATGAAATGCTTGAGATTTTCAATGAATATCATTTGAACAAGTACATTGCTAGCCCTTGTGCACCTCATGTTGATCCTTTGCATCCTACCCTTGATGAGTCTATTGATATGATCCGCAACCTTATAACTATTAATCTTATCAGCAGAGGCCTGCCTAGAAACTTGATTGAATGTTTGCCTACTCTTGATTGTTCCTACACTGTATGGAGATTTCTTGAGGAACGCTTTCCAAGTTATTCCTTGAAAAATCTAGATGAAATTCTCCATAAGTCTATTGCCTTGATTAAGATGAGCTCCAATGATCCCAAATTTGGTGACTGCTTATTTGAGCTTACTAATCTTACGAGTGCCAAAGGAGATGTTGGAATCATTAGCAATATCATTTCCAAAGCTATTAGAATTCATAAAGATAACCATAGAAATGATCATTTATCTAATGAATTACCCTCTCTAGGAGTTGATCAATCACAAGATGATGTTGAACATGGATACTATGATGAGGATGATGATGAGAGTGACTATGATCTTAATGATGCAATGAGACACTTTGATCTTATGGCAAATCTTCGCGGCTACATGGCTGGAGGAAAGGAATGGGTTCTTGATAGTGGATGTACTGATCATATGACCGGAGATAAAGATATGTTCCGTGAGCTTGCTGAAAACGACGGCCCTCGAAAGTATGTCACCTTTGGTGATAACTCAAAGGGTAAGGTGGTTGGCCTAGGTAAGGTGGCCATCGCACATGATAGCTCCATACAAAATGTCATGCTCGTTGAATCTCTTGGGTACAACTTACTTTCAGTATCTAGACTTGCTGATTTCGGTTTCAATGTCCTATTTACTGAAGTAGATTCCCAAGTGTTTCGAAGAGACAATCATAAAATGGCCTTTACTGGTATATGTAGAGGTGATCTTTACATTGTTGATTTCACTAAAAAGGCTCAACCTAGAACTTGCTTAATTGCTAAATCTTCTAAAGGTTGGTTATGGCATAGACGATTAGGTCATGTTGGTATGCGAAACCTTGACAAGCTTATTAAAGGAAATCATATCCTTGGCATTAACGATGTCATATTTGATAAGGATAGACTTTGCAACGCTTGTCAAGCAGGTAAACAGGTTGGAGGAAGGCATCCCGTGAAGAACATCATGACCACAAGGAGGCCACTCGAGCTACTTCACATGGATCTTTTTGGTCCTAACGCTTACAAAAGTCTCGGTGGAAATTCTTTTGGTCTAGTCATAATTGATGATTTTTCAAGATTTACGTGGGTGTTCTTTCTCGATGATAAATCGCAGGCCCAAAAGATCTTTAAAAACTTAGCTAGGAAGGCCCAAAATCAATTTGAAGTGAAAATCAAGAAGGTTCGCAGCGACAACGGAACGGAGTTCAAGAATGCAAAAGTGGACACCTTTCTTGACGAAGAAGGGATTTCACATGAGTTCTCGGCTACGTACACACCTCAACAGAATGGAGTTGTTGAGAAGAAGAACCGGACACTCATCGAAATGGCGAGAATGATGCTTGATGAGTACAAGACACCAAAGCACTTTTGGGCGGAAGCGGTTGAGACGGCTTGTCATGCAACAAATCGCTTGTATCTTCACAAGTTACTCGGCAAGACGGCATACAAGCTCCTCACCGGTAACAAACCACAAGTTGGATACTTTCGAGTATTCGGCTCAAAGTGCTACATTCTTGATAAGCATCATCGTTCTAAATTTGCTCCTAAGTCTCATGAAGGTTTCCTACTTGGTTATGGCTCAAACTCTCACACATACCGTGTCTACAATAATTTCAACCGAAAGGTTGAAGAGACGGTAGATGTGAAGTTTGATGAATCTAATGGCTCACAAGTAGAGCAATTGCCAATTGATGTAGGAGACAAAGACCCTTCGGAAGCAATCCAAGACTTGTCTATTGGCAAGATTCGTCCAACGGAGGTGAAGGAGGGTACCTTGTCCGTGCAAGTGGAAGCCTCTACCCCACGACAAGGTGAACTAAGAGTTTATACGGAAGCATCCACAAGTGGGACATACCAAGAAGAAGAAAACGAGGAAGTGCACCAAGATGAACGCCAACAACCTTCTTCTCCACCACGACAAGAGAACGACAACGTCAACAATGAAGAAGGCCAAGAAGAAGAACAAGATGAAGCAAAAGCTTTCATGAGTTCGAGCAAGAATTGCTAAAGACCATCCCGTCGAGCAAATCTGCAATGATATCCAAGCCGGGAGAATTACTCGCTCAAAAACTCGTTTAGCTAACTTTTGTGAACACTATTCATTCATCTCTAGCATTGAATCTATGAAGGTTGAAGAAGCATTGGAAGTTTCGGATTGGATAAATGCCATGCATGAAGAGCTACACAACTTTGAGAGAAATCAAGTTTGGACATTAGTTGAGAAGCCCAACAACAACCACAACATCATCGGTACAAAATGGGTGTTTCGCAACAAGCAAGATGAAGATGGACAAGTAGTTCGCAACAAAGCACGTCTCGTCGCCCAAGGCTACACTCAAGTCGAAGGTATGGACTATGGTGAGACATATGCCCCCGTTGCTAGACTTGAGTCCATTTGCATCTTACTTGCCTATGCTAATCATCATGATATCACCTTGTACCAAATGGACATTAAAAGTGCTTTTCTAAATGGTGAAATAGAGGAGGAAGTTTATGTTAAGCAACCTCCCGGATTTGTCAATCCTAAGAAACCTAATCATGTCTAGAAACTTCACAAAGCTCTTTATGGTCCTAAACAAGCTCCTAGAGCATGGTATAAATGCTTGACCAAGTTTCTTACTGAAAAAGGATTTCAAATTGGAAAAATAGATTCTACTCTTTTTACTAAAAGGGTTAATGGAGAACTATTTGTGTGCCAAATTTATGTCGATGATATTATATTTTGATCAACTAACCCTCATTTTAGTGAAAAGTTTGGAAATCTAATGTCGGAGAAGTCTGAGATGTCAATGATGAGTGAACTCAAATTCTTTCTTGGTTTGCAAATCAAGCAAACTAAGGAAGGTACCTTTGTCTCTAAACGAAGTACACCAAGGACTTATTCAAGAAGTTCAATATGCAAGAATGCAAAGGTATGACTACACCCATGCCTACTAGTGGACATCTTGATTTAACCAAAGATGGTGAATCGGTTGATCAAAAGGTTTATCGCTCTATGATTGGTTCATTGTTATATCTATGTGCTTCATGCCCCGATATTATGCTAAGTGTGTGCATGTGTGCACGATATCAAGTTGCTCCTAAAGAATGTCATATTAAGGCCATGAAAAGGTGTAACGCCCCCAATTTGACCGTACACTAAGCATACACGCAAACGTGTATGATCAAGATCAGGGACTCACCGGAAGATATCACAACACAACTCTACAAATAAAATAAGTCAAACAAGCATCATATTATAAGCCAGGGGCCTCGAAGGCTCAAATACAAGAGCTCGATCATAGACGAGTCAGCGGAAGCAACAATATCTGACTACATACATAAGTTCAACAAGTTTGCCTCAAGAAGGCTAGCACAAATTGGGATATAGATCGGAAGAGGCGCAGGCCTCCTGCCTGGGATCCTCCTAAACTACTCCGGGTCGTCGTCAGCGGGCTGCATGTAGTAGTAGGCACCTCCAGTGTAGTAGGAGTCGTCGTCGGTGGCGTCTGGATCCTGGGCTCCAACATCTGGTTACGACAACCAGGTAGAAGGGATAGGGGGAAAAGAAGGAGAAAGCAACCGCGAGTACTCATCCAAAGTACTCGCAAGCAAGGAGCTACACTACATATGCATGGGTATATGTGTAAAGGGCCATATCAGTGGACTGAACTGCAGAATGCCAGAATAAGAGGGGGATAGCTAATCCTGTTGAAGACTACGCTTCTGGCAGCCTCCGTCTTGCAGCATGTAGAAGAGAGTAGACTGAAGTCCTCCAAGTAGCATCGTGTAGCATAAACCTAACCGATGATCCTCCCCTCGTCGCCCTATGAGAGAGCGATCACCAGTTGTATCTGGCAATTGGAAGGGTGTGTTTTATTAAGTATCCGGTTCTAGTTGTCATCAGGTCAAGGTACAACTCCAAGTCGTCCTATTACCGAAGATCACGGCTATTCGAATAGATTAACTTCCCTGCAGGGGTGCACCACATAACCCAACACGCTCGATCCCATTTGGCCGGACACACTTTTCTGGGTCATGCCCGGCCTCGGAAGATCAACATGTCGCAGCCCTACCTAGGCACAACAGAGAGGTCAGCATGCCGGTCTAAATCCTATGGCACAGGGGTCTGGGCCCATCGCCCTTTGCACACCTGCATGTTGCGAACGCGACCGGTGAGCAGACCTAGCAACCTCCATTACAAAGGAAGTTGTGTTACGCGGTCCAACCCAGCGTGCGCCGCTCAGTCGCTGACGTCACGAAGGCTTCGGCTGATACCACGACGTCGAGTGCCCATAACTGTCCCCGCGTAGATGGTTAGTGCGTATAGGCCAGTAGCCAGACTCAGATCAAATACCAAGATCTCGTTAAACGTGTTATCTTGAAGACACCGTGAACGCCGACCAGGGCCAGGCCCACCTCTCTCCTAGGTGGTCTCCACCTACCCTATCGCTCCGCCACAAAGATCCACCCAGAGGGCCGTCGGGACAAAGGTCCTTTCAGCCCCCAAATCCGTGAATCACTCGTGGGTACTCCTCGAGCCAACCCGACTTTAGTCATCACATGTATCATGTATAAAGTATAGGTATATACCCGTGATCAACTGCCGAGTGATCACGGCCCGATAGTATAGCATGGCAGACGGACAAGAATGTATGGCCACTGATGATAAACTAGCATCCTATACTAAGCATTTAGGATTGCAGGTAAGGTATCAACAGTTGTAGCAACAATGACAGGCTATGCATCAGGATAGGATCAACGGAAAGCAGTAACATGCTACACTACTCTAATGCAAGTAGTATAGAGGAGAGTAGGCGATATATGGTGATCAAGGGGGGGGGGCTTGCCTGGTTGCTCTGGCAAGAGAGAGTGGTCGTCAACACTGTAGTCGTACTGGGTAGTAGCGGCGTTGGTCTCGGTGTCTAGCGAGAGAAGAGGGGGAAGAAACAATAAATATAATGCAAACAAAAGCATGACGATGCATGACATGGCAAAGCGTGATGCTAGTTGTGCCCTAACGCGGTACGAGGTGGTACCGGTGAAGGGGGAAAACATCCGGGAAAGTATTCCCGGTGTTTCACGTCTTCGGGCAGAGGAGCCGTAGGGGGAAAGTTGCGTGTTCGCTATGCTAGGGATGTGTGGCGGATGAACAGGCTGCATATTCAGATTCGACTCATCGTTCTGAGCAACTTTAATGTACAAAGTTTTCTCATCCGAGATACGGTTTATTTTATACGATTTACCAAAGTTTATTGCATTTTTTTGTTTTTCTTTATCTAGTTAATTCAAATAGCAAAATATGGCAGATTACATTTTATACCCACAAGTGCGCTAGCCTAAGCGTATGACAGTGGGGGCCAGGGGCCCAGTCAACTAGTCTGGTCAGCAGTTGACCAATCAATGTTGACTAGTCAACATGGTCAAAATGAACCTATATGGCATACACTCATGTGTTAAATAGATTGTTTTAATTCAGTCTAATTAGCGGTGGCTGCCCATTGTCATATGCATGTTAGACTAAGTAGTAATTATACTAACCTAAACAATGGGGCTACCTCGCAGTGTGTCACTACTATCCTAATACACACACACTAATTACACAGGGCCGGCCACGCACGGCCGTGGCCAAGTCGGCCACACACAGCGCGCAACACCTAGGGGTTGAATATGTTCTATGTTAACAGAAGATAGCAATTTGTGATTTTCATAGAATTTAATTCATGCATCAAATGGATTTGGTCCAATGAACACATTTGAGCCTTGTCAAGTGTACTATCTTCCCATATTTTTTAGCCCTGTTAACATTTGTTTAACCGCAGTTTAGGAGCAGTAGAGGGGGTTACTCGATGTAATATTCGCAAAGCTAGCCTCATCTACAGTAATTAGTAGTAGCAGCCAACACCAACAGGCGGCGGTGAGAGAAACAAAGCAGTAGCGAAGCGGGCGGCATGCACGCGGTCGCGCGTGCTGGGCGCAGGGCGGGACGGACGCGAGGCATGGGCCCGCACACGCGTGCGAGTGGCTGCGGCAGCTGCAGGCAGTAGCAAGCAGGTGGGAGCAGCGGCGAGCGTGCGCAGGAACAGGCGGCTGCGGAGAGGCCCAGCGCGGGCAGCACGACAGCAGCGGTAGCAGAGGAGGCGCACGCAGGGGCAGCCAAGGGGGGCCCTCGCAAGCAGCAGAGCAGCTCGGCAGGTGCAGGCGGCCGGCGAGCGGGGCATACGGGCGGCGGCAGCAGCAGATGCAGAAGCATCAGCGACAGCATGCAAGCACAGCAGCAAGGGCGAGGCCACCCGCGGCCATGGTGTTGTGTGGGCACTCGCGCGTGACGGCGGGCGCAGCAGCTGCGAGCGTGGGCGGTGAGCAACGGCGACGGTAGAGAGGCAGCGACAACAGGCGAGCGGAGCAGGAGGCGGCCGTAGCGAAGCGGGGTACGGTGAGCAGGGGCGTGGGTGGTTCGATCGGGACCGGATTCGACGAAGTTCGCCGGCGAGGCAGAGGAAGAAGACGGCGTCGTGGATGATGCAGCGGTGGCTCCCGGCTCGGTCTGGTGGCGCGGACGACGTAGCCGAGCACGGCGGGGGCGTGGACGGACTAGCTGGGCTCGGGGGTGACGGGGAGCGCGAGGGCGACGGCGGCCATGGCGGTGCTGCATTGGGGAGGCCCCGACGCGTCCAGGACAGAGAGAGAGGCGCGAGGGGATAGGAGAGGACGAGTGTTAGGGTTAGCTAGGACGAGGGGGGCGACGCCAGCTTTATAGGTGAGCAGGGAACCGGCGGGTACCGCCAGATGGTTGCCACGGTGACGTCCGTGACCGTGGCGGCCATCGGGCGCGGCCACGACTTCGTCCCTGTAGCGGGCGAGTGGGGAGGGATGGCTGGGCCAGCCTGGTCGGCTAAGCCGACTGGCCCAAGAGGCCAAGTGAGGAAAGGTGGCCTTTTGGTTTTATACTTTTTTAATTTATCTTTTATGTTGATTTGTTTTCAAATTTATTTTCTATTTACTTTCGTTCTATTATTATGAATCCATCTCCTAAGATAGAATTTCAATTTAGTACACTGCCCCAAAAAGTTTGATGCAATAATAAAATACTTTGCATATTTTTATTATTAAAAGGCATTTAAATATTTGTTTTAGCTGTTGTTTCCTTTACCTTTGAGCATATAAACCTTTTATAAAAATGTGGATTCATCACCATAATTACCTATGCATTATATGTCACCTCTCAAACATTTTAGTTTTAGCTTTTGAAAACTATTGTTGTTTGCCTTTAAATTTAAATTCAAATTAGAATCATTTGAACTAACCCAAGATTAGTAATAGTAATCGTGGTGACACAGCATCAGTAGCAGGGGATTATTGTAGCTTGGTTATCCGGGTGTTACAATTCTCCTCCACTACAAGAAATCTCGTCTCGAGATTTAAGAGGTGGAGTTAAGGGGAAAGGAATTGGTTACGAAATTCTAATGGATCCTCTCATTCTGGGTTGCTCTTCTCGAAGAGGTCGATCCATTACACTGATGTCTTCAGTCGTCTGCTTTAGGTCATCATGATGAAGTCATCGTCCTTCCTTCAGGATCTTCACCGTACTTATGAAAGGGTAAGAAGGGAAAACTCTATATGGATGGATTCTAACAAGATTGAGCATCAGACGATTAACTCAGGGAAGAAGCATAAGTATCTCTCAATTTGAAACTGAAGAAGATACCGAGAGCAAAGTAAGAAGGTACCATGAGAAGTTTCAAACGGATAGGCAATCGTTCGATGCCTAATCAAAAGGCGAAAGGGTTTCAGGGCAGCGAGAATAGGTATTACGCCTCATACCAGAATAGATCAATAGACAGGTGGACGGTGAATTACATACGAAGTCAAGTGTGAGGAATAACTTTGACATCAGGGTGTACAAGAGAGTCAGGTTTCGATCCTGTGGAACTGTGGGTTATGGGCCCACCATGTTGGTTAAAAGTAGGAGGAGCGGTGACATCTTGCATGGTCATGATAGCAAGGCAAGTCAGAGGGTAGCCTGTCAGTTATGTTGGCAACAACGTCGGTACTAAGGGTGAGGGACGAAGAGAACCATTTTCCTGCTCGTTGAACGAGGCAGACCAATAGGCAAAGTTCTCGTCCAGTGGTGGTTACCGGAATGTCATCAATAAAAGTATCAGGGTCTTGCTAACAAAAGTGTACACCAAGGTGTTTACATAAGCAGGAGAATATTATTGCTTAGACCATAAATAGATCACCAGAAAGGTTAAACAAACCAATGTAAGGGAAATGTGATCATCAGATCAAACAGAACAATGGAAAGGAAAATGTGTTTAAACACATATTTTAGGGGTATATCCTTCCCAAGGACAAGCAGAACATGATATCTATGATAGGATATAACGTAGAAAACCCTTTAGGTAAGGAGGGAGGAATCTCATGACATTACCCATACAGTGGTGTTTGGGTAATTGACCAGGAAACATTTAGCATTGGGCTTCAAATGTTCTCTTTAAAAATCGGAGTACCACAGACATGCTTCGAGATAGCATTGACATGGTCTTCAATCAAAGGTCAGACTCTGGATACACGAAGGGATTCATCATTAAGCCAAGGAGAGGATGAGGAGGTGGCTGATGGACTCAGCAATAATTCAATGAGGTATCCAAAAAGATGGATTTCCACAGTTATGTGAACAAGGAGATAACATTTGTTGGATCAAATGATATAATGATGTATGCTCAAGGAAAAACATACACAATTAAACATTAGTTGAAAAGGGTGCCCAAAGTATGTCCTTAGGTAGCATGATCAAATGTTAGAATGGTGATTCAGTGATCAATAGTCCAAGAATGAACGTTCGACCATTAACTTCAAAGCAATAGGGTTGCTAGAAGGGTAGAATCCAAACAGCACCTTTCACCTGTTGGTATCCCGGTTAGAACCAACACGGGGACCAAGAAAGAAAGGTGATGGTGAGAAGTATTACCTATATCAAGAATCCTTAAGAGGTGGTGAAATCCTCATGACTTTCTTGACATTAAAGATGGTAATACTCCAAGGTAAAGAAGAACAAATGCTGGATAGCAAGGAAATCAAGGTATAACACAAAACACGAACAAGTTTGTGTTGGAGGGAAGTCAATAAAGTGGTCGATGGTAACACAAATCATCGAGGGCAAGGATGGTATTTCTTCATCATGAACTCAATTGATATCTTGGAAGATCTCGGAATGCTGATGATGATCACGACACATTTGTCGAGAGATTTCATGAAGATGTAATCAATCGGTGATGACATCTAGTCAAACAAATGATAAGTGGAAGGTTATTGGAACCATGGTTATGACACAAACTCGAAATCAAGCTTGCGGTTCAATCCGAAATGATATGATGAGGAAAATCGACATAAGCTTAGCTCATCATCGAGAATTGTGCTCCGTGAAGAAGGACCAGGTAGCACAGTTAAAATTTAGCACAATGATGATATAGCCGATCAGGCTAGGAATGACTTAAATGATTATTAACTCATAAGCAACAACAATTACTTAAGAGTTATTGAATCAGAGTGCAGAATCGATTCACTTATTGGTGTCCTCGGTTGACGACAACCCAGGACCCAGGAAAATTGGAATCGGTGAGAAATAATAGTTGATGAAGAACCCATAAGAAGTTATGCAGTTCTATGATATTCTTGAGATACCAGAGTGTAATACACGATGGTAGATCAAAGTAAAGGTTGGTCGGGTGCAATGATCTGTAGAAGACAATTACTTCAACTTGTCCGAGAAATGCTATTTAAAGGAGAACATGGTCAGAACCACGTCCAGAGATACAAGATGAACTTATAACAGGGGGATAATTATTTTAAGAGAAGCTTCCATGATAAGGTATACATCGGGTCCATGGGCATGAACACAGGGTTCAAGGTCGACTCCCACTTGTTCAACATATAATCTTTCATTCACTGCTCTAGATAAAAATGATTTCAGTGTCAAAACCTACCTGGTGAATTACCAGAGGAGTATGACCCGTGAAAACTTTCGGGTTCACACAGATTAAGAAAGGCATAGGTTCAACCCATCAGGGCATTGTGGAAACATATACCACAAGCTTTAATAGTAAATAACAGATGCTCAAAAGTAGAGCATGGTTGGCAAAAGTAGAGGATACAATTTACCAAAGGCATTATGTATCAGGGAAAGAAGTCACGAGGTTATTGAATAAGGAGGACACTGTCGAATAGTAATCCAATAAAGGATCTGACGGTCCATAGCAGAGCTGATGTGAGCATCGGCACACAATTAGTTGAAGAAAGGATGCAAGGGCATCAGATTATAGAACACCTGAATGATTCGATGCTTAGATATCAAAGGAATTATGATTTCCAAATAGAAGGATCAGAAGCAGACACTCTGATCAAGGGTGGATAAGTTCAATAGACCTAAGGGTACAATTGACGACAACAGATTGGTCGAGATCCAGCTCATGTTTAAAATGGTGTTTGAGTCGGAAGGATGAATTCTAGCATCTGGTTGATGATTGCGAGCATTCACACTTATTGAATCAATGGGCTCAAAATGATAATGGCAAAGGATGCCAATAAGATTACTACACTTATGGGATTAACCATAATGCAAGCAAGAAAGAATTTCAAGAGCAACAAGCTGCTGAGGATTTTCGGAAGATCAAATAGTATTTCGAAGACTTTGGTGAAACACATGAACAACTGGGGAGAAACAAATCATCGGTGTGTGTGAGGATTAATTTGTAGGTGTATTCAGGTGACAAGGAACTGCAAGGCAGTAGGTACAAGGATTCTCGGAACAACAACGAGTATTTTGGGGTATCTTGTAATAACAAGAGCAACTGGGGACTAAGGTGAAAATGGCAAGTGCATGTAGTTATCTATAGGGGTTGATGGTGGAAGGAAATTGCAAACGCAATGAGCACAAGTTCTCAGGATAACATCGGGGAGTATCTTCTGAATCTTCTGGTGCAGCAGGCGATCATCTGTAATAAGGGGCTCTCCGGAAGGAAGTAATTACGAGAACCTAGAGTTAGAGTTAGCAAAACCTTTTAACCTGAATAGAAGAGTGATCAGAGTCCCAGGGTATAGACAAGGAATAAAAGATCCTAGTACCACCCAAATGGCAATGTGGGCCTGTAAGCCACACAGCCATATTAGTAAAAGTTTTTCAATGACTAGACTCAACTTCGGCCAAGGAGTTGGAAAGGGGGATTCCTACAGGCAGTCGGCTCTGATACCAACTTGTGACGCCCCCAATTTGACTGTACACTAATCATACACGCAAACGTGTACGATCAAGATCAGGGACTCACGGGAAGATATCACAACACAACTCAACAAATAAAATAAGTCATACAAGCATCATATTACAAGCCAGGGGTCTCGAAGGCTCGAATACAAGAGCTCGATCATAGACGAGTCAGCGGAAGCAACAATATCTGAGTATACACATAAGTTAAACAAGTTTGCCTTAAGAAGGCTAGCACAAACTGGGATACAGATTGAAAGAGGCGCAGGCCTCCTGCCTGGGATCCTCCTAAACTACTCTTGCTCATCGTCAGCGGGCTGCATGTAGTAGTAGGCACCTCCAGTGTAGTAGGAGTCGTCATCGTCGGTGGCGTCTGGATCCTGGGCTCCAACATCTAGTTGCGACAACCAGGTAGAAGGGATAGGGGGAAAAGAAGGAGAAAGCAACCGTGAGTACTCATCCAAAGTACTCGCAAGCAAGGAGCTACACTACATATGCATGGGTATATATGTAAAGGGCCATATCGGTGGACTGAACTGAAGAATGCCAGAATAAGAGGGGGATAGCTAATCCTGTCGAAGACTACGCTTCTGGCAGCCTTCGTCTTGCAGCATGTAGAAGAGAGTAGACTGAAGTCCTCCAAGTAGCATCGTGTAGCATAAACCTAACCGATGATCCTCCCCTCGTCGCCCTGTGAGAGAGCGATCACCGGTTGTATCTGGCACTTGGAAGGGTGTGTTTTATTAAGTATCCAATTCTAGTTGTCATAAGGTCAAGGTACAACTCCAAGTCGTCCTGTTACCGAAGATCACGACTATTCGAATAGATTAACTTCCTTGCAGGGGTGCACCACATAACCCAACACGCTCGATCCCATTTGGCCGGACACACTTTTCTGGGTCATGCCCGGCCTCAGAAGATCAACACATCGCAGCCCTACCTAGGCACAATAGAGAGGTCAGCATGCCGGTCTAAATCCTATGGTGCAGGGGTCTGGGACCATCGCCCTTTGCACACCTACATGTTGCGAACGTGGCCGGTGAGCAGACCTAGCAACCTCCATTACAAAGGAAGTTGCGTTACGCGGTCGAACCCAGCGCGCGCCGCTCAGTCGCTGACGTCACGAAGGCTTCGGCTGATACCATGACGTCGAGTGCCCATAACTGTCCCCGCGTAGATGGTTAGTGCGTATAGGCCAGTAGCCAGACTCAGATAAAATACCAAGATCTCGTTAAACGTGTTATCTTGAAGACACCGCGAACGCCGACCAGGGCCAGGCCCACCTCTCTCCTAGGTGGTCTCCACCTACCCTATCGCTCCGCCACAAAGATCCACCTAGAGGGCCGTGGGGACAAAGGTCCTTTCAGCCCCCAAATCCATGAATCACTCGTGGGTACTCCTCGGGCCAACCCGACTTTAGTCATCACATGTATCATGTATAAAGTATAGGTATATACCCGTGATCAACTCCCGAGTGATCACGGCCCGATAGTATAGCATGGCAGACGGACAAAAATGTATGGCCACTGATGATAAACTAACATCCTATACTAAGCATTTAGGATTGCAGGTAAGCTATCAACAGTTGTAGCAACAATGACAGGCTATGCATCAGGATAGGATCAACGGAAAGCAGTAACATGCTACACTACTCTAATGCAAGTAGTATAGAGGAGAGTAGGCGATATATGGTGATCAAGGGGGGGGGGGCTTGCCTGGTTGCTCTGGCAAGAGAGAGTGGTCGTCAACACTGTAGTCGTACTGGGTAGCAGCGGCGTCGGTCTCGGTGTCTAGCGAGAGAAGAGGGGAAGAAACAATAAATATAATGCAAACAAAAGCATGACGATGCATGACATGGCAAAGCGTGATGCTAGTTGTGCCCTAACGCAGTACGAGGTGGTACCGGTGAAGGGGAAAAACATCCGGGAAAGTATTCCCGGTGTTTCACGTCTTCGGGCAGAGGAGCCGGAGGGGGAAAGTTACGTGTTCGCTATGCTAGGGATGCATGGCGGATGAACAGGCTGCATATTCAGATTCGACTCGTCGTTCTGAGCAACTTTAATGTACAAAGTTTTCTCATCCGAGATACGGTTTATTTTATACGATTTACCAAAGTTTATTGCATTTTTTTGTTTTTCTTTATCTAGTTAATTCAAATAGCAAAATATGGCAGAATACATTTTATACCCACAAGTGCGCTAGCCTAAGCGTATGACAGTGGGGGCCAGGGGCCCAGTCAACTAGTCCGGTCAGCAGTTGACCAGTCAATGTTGACTAGTCAACATGGTCAAAATGGACCTATATGGCATACACTCATGTGTTAAATAGATTGTTTTAATTCAGTCTAATTAGCGGTGGCTGCCCATTGTCATATGCATGTTAGACTAAGTAGTAATTATACTAACCTAAACAACGGGGCTACCTCGCAGTGTGTCACTACTATCCTAATACACACACTAATTACACAGGGCCGGCCATGCATGGCCATGGCCAAGCCGGCCACACACAGCGCGCAACACCTAGGGGTTGAATATGTTCTATGTTAACAGAAGATAGCAATTTGTGATTTTCATAGAATTTAATTCATGCATCAAATGGATTTGGTCCAATGAACACATTTGAGCCTTGTCAAGTGTACTACCTTCCCATATTTTTTAGCCCTGTTAACATTTGTTTAACCGCAGTTTAGGAGCAGTAGAGGGGGTTACTCGATGTAATATTCGCAAAGCTAGCCTCATCTACAGTAATTAGTAGCAGCAGCCAACACCAACAGGCGGCGGTGAGAGAAACAAAGCAGTAGCGAAGCGGGCGGCATGCACGCGGTCGCGCGTGCTGGGTGCAGGGCGGGACGGACGCGAGGCATGGGCGCGCACGCGCGTGCGAGTGGCTGCGGCGGCTGCAGGCAGTAGCAAGCAGGTGGGAGCAGCGGCGAGCGCGCGCAGGAACAGGCGGCTGCGGAGAGGCCCGGCGCGGGCAGCACGGCAGCAGCGGCAGCAGAGGAGGCGCGCGCAGGGGCAGCCAGGGGGGCCCTCGCAAGCAGCAGAGCAGCTCGTCAGGTGCAGGCGGCCGGCGAGTGGGGCGTACGGGCGGCGGCGGCAACAGATGCAGAAGCAGCAGCGGCAGCATGCGAGCACAGGAGCAACGGCGAGGCCACCCGCGGCCACGGTGCTGTGTGGGCACTCGCGCGTGACGGCGGCGCAGCGGCTGCGAGCATGGGCGGTGAGCAACGGCAAGGGCAGAGAGGCAGCGACAGTAGGCGAGCGGAGCAGGAGGCGGCCGTAGCGAAGCGGGGTACGGTGAGCAGGGGCGCGGGTGGTTCGATCGGGGCATGGCCTCGCGCGCAGAGGCGCATCCTAGGGCACAGCCAGGAGCGAGCGGCAAGGCATGGCACGGCGGCGACTACGGCTAGGGGCGCGGATCCGCGAAGAAAACAGAGGGGGAAGAAGCGGAGCTCACCAAGGGAGCACAAGGAGGCTCGGTGATAGCTTAGTAGCGCAGATGGTGGCCGGATTCGACGAAGTTCGCCGGCGAGGCAGAGGAAGAAGATGGCGTCGTGGACGACGCGGCGGTGGCTCCCGGCTCGGTCCGGTGGCGCGGACGACGTAGCCGAGCACGGCGGGGGCATGGACGGACTAGCTGGGCTCGGGGGCGACGGGGAGCGCGAGGGCGACGGCGGCCATGGCGGTGCTGCATTGGGGAGGCCTCGACGCGTCCAGGACAAAGAGAGAGGCGCGAGGGGATAGGAGAGGATGAGGGTTAGGGTTAGCTAGGACGAGGGTGGCGATGCCAGCTTTATAGGCGAGCAGGGAACCGGCGGGCACCGCCGGATGGTTGCCACGGTGACGTCCGTGACCGTGGCGGCCATCGGGCGCGGCCACGACTTCATCCCTGTAGCGGGCGAGTGGGGAGGGATGGCTGGGCCGGCCTGGTCGGCTGAGCCGACTGGCCCAAGAGGCCAAGTGAGGAAAGGTGGCCTTTTGGTTTTATACTTTTTTTTAATCTATCTTTTCTGTTGATTTGTTTTCAAATTTATTTTCTATTTACTTTAGTTCTATTATTATGAATCCATCTCCTAAGATAGAATTTCAATTTAGTACACTGCCCCAAAAAGTTTGATGCAATAATAAAATACTTTGCATATTTTTATTATTAAAAGGCATTTAAATATTTGTTTTAGCTGTTGTTTCCTTTACCTTTGAGCATATAAACCTTTTATAAAAATGTGGATTCATCACCATAATTACCTATGCATTATATGTCACCTCTCGAACATTTTAGTTTTAACTTTTGAAAACTATTGTTGTTTGCCTTTAAATTTAAATTCGAATTAGAATCGTTTGAACTAACCAAAGATTAGTAACAGTAATCGTGGTGACACAGCATCAGTAGCAGGGGATTACTGTAGCTTGGTTATCCGGGTGTTACAAAAGGATAGTGAGATACTTAATCCGTACACCAAATTTTGGCATTTGGTATCCAAAGAGGGCCTCCTTTGATCTTATTGGCTACTCCGACTCGGACTATGCCGATGACAAGGTTGATAGAAAGTCCACTTCGGGTACTTGTCAATTTCTTGGTAGATCTCTTGTGTCTTGGTCTTCCAAGAAACAAAACTCAGTATCCTTATGCACCGCCGAAGCGGAGTACATTGCCGCTGGATCATGTTGTGCTCTATTACTTTGGATGACCCAAACTCTTAAAGATTATGGGATATATGTGAAACATGTTGCATGACTTTGTGACAATGAAAGTGTTATTAAGATTGCTCACAATCCCGTGCAACATTCTCGAACTAAGCATATTGAAGTTCGTCATCATTTCATTCAAGATCATGTTGCCAAAGGGGACATTAATCTTAAGCATGTTCGCACTGAAAAGCAGTTAGCTGATATATTCAAGAAACCACTTGATGAGAAAGTGTTTTGCAGGTTAAGAGGTGAATTGAACATCATTGATGCTTCAAACTTGGAGTAGGAACTCCATTTGATACATGCAAGGCGTGAGCCTATGACTAATCCTTGATATTTCTCTTATGTTGACTATCTTAGTCTTGGATATATTTGCACCTTACATGTTATCTAACCCGTGTAGGTACTTGGATGAATCTAAATCTATGAGATTGCAACTCACTCACATCTTTAGTAATTTCTATATCATCAAGTCTCTACACAATGGTGGATGAAGACAAGTAAGCACTCAACCATTCAAACATATCCTGTGACAAATTTTATGTTGAGTTTCATGATTGTCATTTTGGATACACAAGTGCTCTTCCTTGCAAGAACTAACCCATGTAGGTAGATGAACTCAAACTCCAAGTGGTGCTCCCAACTCTTGATGAGCTACATCAACCTTGAGCAACCCACACAAGTTCAACTACATGATCATGATCAACGCCACCACCCAAGGTATGTTATTCCATCTTAGAGAAGCTTTACTCCAAGTCATGAGTCAAAGCAACTCGACAAGATGTGAATGCATCAAAAAGCTTAAACGAAAAATGGTAACCCCATTTTGAGCTTAAACGATGAGTATGACCTATGATCAAGTGATCTCACTTGACTCCTAAGTCAATATACTCTAACATAGGTGACTTTGTCGCCGACCAATTCTAGATGAAGTTCTCTTGAGTTCTTTTTGTGCTCTTGCATTTGTCTCATGCATATTTGTTTCCAACTTCATCTAGACTTCTTTTTGGTTTCTTTTTTTATTTTCTGTTCTGCATTCCTTGTATCAAATTCATTGCAAATCTTTCAGTTAATTCCTTGCAAATCCGTGTGAGATCTTACTTGTCTAGTGAGCTGAGGTGACAAGTGTTTTCTCTGCGATGAACTCGGTCTCACCGGTCTGATGCTTTCGGTCCAACCGAATCCTCTCGGTATAACCGAACCATACAACTTAGTGTCACCGATTTCACTAAAGGAAAGACATCTTGCCACTTGCCTCTGCATTCTTCTTGATCCAGCTCCACTCAATGAATCTTGTCCTCGATTAGCATCCCATCCAACTTGCTGCTTTGTTCTGCGACTCAAGGACCAAACCCATCATGACAAAATCCAGAAGAACCCTTCTTGGAAATTGATGTCAAAGGGGGAGAGAGAGATCACATCAAAGCTTAATCATATCTATAGGGGGAGAGAATAGTCAAGGGAAGAAAGAGTAATCATCAAGGACCCCAGATGCTTGGTGTTCAAGAGGAGAGAAGTCACATGTCTTCAAGAGGGGAAAGACATGTTCATATTTGCTCGTTTGCATTAGCTCTGTTTATATCCTTTCAGCTCTGATTTTGCTCTGATTTTCTGTTCCTTATCTTCTCCCAGCATCCCATGCTAGATTCAGGGGGAGCAAGACATCTAAAGGGAGGAAATCCTTGAATTTATTGCACATCTTTACCTTTGGGGACATGTCTATATCCAATGTAGTACTTAGTACTCACTCTACATGTCATCCCAGTCTTGGTACTCTTGTGGTTTCTTTTGTTTGCTCTAACCAGTAGGTGTATCTGTGTTATCTAACCTTGTTTACGTAGGTTCATTCCATCCTAAGCCAACTCAATACCACAAGGTAAGTATATGCATCACAGTCATGCGTATGAGAAATTCTTGCTGATGTACATACTGTTTGCAAGAAGGACTCATGAGCATGAAGGTACACTTCTCATATTCACATCATTTGCTCTGATGCATATAGCCAAGATACATGTAACATGTTGCTTACTCTATCATGTTTATGCATTCACATGCTCCTATATTCCATATTCACATGATTGCACACATGTAGGGGGAGCCTATGCATGTTACATGTCTTTCCAAAGCTTTGCTTACTACTCTCTCTATCTTTATCTAAAGCTTTGATGTATGTTGTCATCAATTACCAAAAAGGGGAGATTGAAAGCACAAGTGCTCCCTAGGTGGTTTTGGTAATTAATGTCAACATATCTCTTGTTGGACTAACACTTTTACCTAGTATGTTTCAGATAAGTTCAACAATGAAGTGGCATGGACTAGAGGATGTGGAACCCCTTCAAAATGCTAAGGACAAAGTATTGGCTCAAGCTCCAAGCTCAATACTCTACATTTTCTATTTTAGTGATCCAAGATCACATTGAGCCTATAGGAAAAGCTAATACTATTAAGAAGGGATGAGGTGTTGCTTAATGGCTTGCTTGCTCAAAGTGCTTAGTGATATGCTCCAAAGCCCTCAACCACTTCCTCACTTCCGAATATGTCCCACACCAAATATCCAACTCGGCCCCACCAATTCTTTCTATCCGGAGCCACCGAGTTCAGTTGACATAGCCACTGCCAGAAACCCTAATCAGTTCGTTCTCACCGATGGGATCTCGGTCTCACCGAGATGGGCTTGCAAACTCTCTGTTACCCATTGCAATATTTTTGGTCCCACCGAGATATGCAATCGGCCCCACCGAGTTTGCTTGGCCAACTCTATGTTTCGCTTATTACCCAAATCGGTCCCACCGAGTTTGAGTAATCGGTCAAACCGAGTTTTGGATTTACCCTAACCCTAGCACATCGGTCCCACCGAGTTGATCCAGTCGGTCCCACCGAAAACCCTAACGGTCACTAGATTTGCTGAATCGGTTCGACCGAGTTTATCAATTCGGTCCCACCGAGATTGGCAAGTTGTGTGTAACGGTTAGATTTTATGTGGAGGCTATATATAACCCTCCACCACCTCTTCATTCGTAGAGAGAGCCATCAGAACAAACCTACACTTCCAACCTACTTTTTTTGAGAGAGAACTACCTACACTTGTGTTGAGGCCAAGATATTCCATTCTTACCATATGAATCTTGATCTCTAGCTTTCCCAAGTTGCTTTCCACTCAAATCCTCTTTCCACCAAATCCATATCCTGTGAGAGAGAGTTGAGTGTTGGGGAGACTATCATTTGAAGCACAAGAGCAAGGAGTTCATCATCAACACACCATTTGTTACTTCTTGGAGAGTGGTGTCTCCTAGATTGGCTAGGTGTCACTTGGGAGCCTCCGACAAGATTGTGGAGTTGAACCAAGGAGTTTGTAAGGGCAAGGAGATCGCCTACTTCGTGAAGATCTACCGCTAGTGAGGCAAGTCCTTCGTGGGCGACGGCCATGGTGGGATAGACAAGGTTGCTTCTTCGTGGACCCTTCGTGGGTGGAGCCCTCCGTAGACTCGCGCAGCCGTTACCCTTCGTGGGTTGAAGTCTCCATCAACGTGGATGTACGATAGCACCACCTATCGGAACCACGTCTCAAAAATCTCCGTGTCTCCAAATTGTGTTTGCACACTCCAATCCCATCCCTTTACATTCTTGCAAGTTGCATGCTTTACTTTCCGCTGCTCATATACTCTTTGCACGCTTGCTTGATATGTATTGTGTTTGTTAAACTTGTGCCAAAACTCAACTTCAACCTAAAGAAATTAAAAACTGCAACTTTTAGCACTTAGTTTCTAATCACCCCCCCCCCTCCAGACACCTCTTCTCCATCCTTTCAGCCCCTTCTCTCTTTTTCTCTCATTTTTTGTTTTTGTTCTTTTTGGGCCTTCTCTTTTTTATGGCCTCTTTTTCTTTTTTTTTATTTTTCGTCCGTAGTCTCATCCCGACTTGTGGGGGAATCATAGTCTCCATCATCCTTTCCTCACATGGGACAATGCTCTAAAAATGATGACCATCACACTTTTATTTACTTACAACTCAAGAAGTACAACTAGATACTTAGAACAAAATATGACTATGTGAATGCCTCTGGCAGTGTACCAGGATGTGCAATGAATCAAGAGTGACATGTATGAAAGAATTATGAGTGGTGGCTTTGCCACAAATACGATGTCAACTACATGATCATGCAAAGCAATATGACAATGATGGAGCGTGTCATAATAAACGGAACGGTGGAAAGTTGCATGGCAATATATCTAGGAATGGCTATGGAAATGCCATAATATGTAGGTATGGTGGCTGTTTTGAGGAAGAAAAATGGTGGGTTTATGGTACCGGCGAAAGTTGCGCGGTACTAGAGAGGCTAGCAATGGTGGAAGGGTGAGAGTGCATATATCCATGGACTCAACATTATTCATAAAGAACTCACATGCTTATTGCAAAAATATATTAGTTATCGAAACAAAGCACTATTCGCATGCTCCTAGGGGGATAGATTGATAGGAAAAGACCATCGCTCGTCCCCGACCGCCACTCATAAGGAAGACAATCAAAAAATAAATCATGCTCCGACTTCATCACATAACGATTCACCATACGTGCATGCGACGGGAATCACAAACTTTAACACAAGTATCTATCAAATTCACAACTACTCAACTAGCATGACTCTAATATCACCATCTTCATATCTCAAAACAATCATCAAGTATCAAACTTCTCATAGTATTCAATGCACTCTATATGAAAGTTTTTATTATACCTATCTTGGATGCCCATCATATTAGGACTAGTTTCATAACCAAAGCAAATTACCGTGCTGTTTAGGACTCTCAGAATAATATAAGTGAATCATGAGAGTTCATCTATTTCTTCAAAATAAAACCACCGCCATGCTCTAAAAAGATATAAGTGAAGCACTAGAGCAAATGACAAACTACTCCAAAAGATATAAGTGAAGACCAATGAGTAGTCGAATAATTATGCAACTATGTGAAGACTCTCTAACATTTAAGAATTTCAGATCTTGGTATTTTATTCAAACATCAAGCAAAATAAAAGAAAATAAAATGACGCTCCAAGCAAAACACATATCATGTGGTGAATAAAAATATAGCCTCAAGTAAAGTTACCGATGAACGAAGACGAAAGAGGGGATGCCTTCCGGGGCATCCCCAAGCTTAGGCTCTTGGTTGTCCTTGAATATTGCCTTGGGGTGCCTTGGTCACCCCCAAGCTTAGGCTCTTGCCACTCCTTGTTCCATACTCCATCGAATCTTTACCCAAAACTTGAAAACTTCACAACATAAAACTTAACAGAATACTCGTAAGCTCCGTTAGTATAAGAAAATAAATCACCACTTAGGTACTGTTGTGAACTCATTCTAAATTCATATGCTGTAATATCTAGTGTATTCCAACTTCTCTATGGTTCATACCCTCCGATACTACTCATAGATTCATCAAAATAAGCAAACAACACAATGAAAACAGAATCTATCAAAAACAGAACAGTCTGTAGCAATATGGAGGTTCCGAATACTTCTGTAACTCCAAAAATCCTGAAAAATTATGAAGTCCTAGGCAATTTGTTTTATTAATCTACTGCAAGTGGAATTGGTATTTTATCGCCCTCTGGTAAAAAATGAAAATTATTCTCGTGAGTGCATACTTTCTGTTTTTTACAGCAATATCAAATAACAATCACCCAAGAAGATCCTAAAGACTTTACTTGGCACAAACACTAATTGAAACATAAAAAATACAATCATAACATAGGATAGATGATTTATTTATTACTAAACAGGAACAAAAAGCAAGGAACAAAAATAAAATTGGGTTGCCTCCCAACAAGCATTATCGTTTAACACCCCTAGCTAGACATGATGATTTCAATGATGCTCACATAAAAGATAATAATTGAAACATAAAGAGAGCATCATGAAGAATATAACTAGAACATTTAAGCCTAACCTACTTCCTATGCATAGGGATTTTGTGAGCAAACAACTTGTGGGAACAAGAATCAACTTGCATAGGAAGGTAAAACAAGCAAATCTTCAAGATTTTCAACACATAGAGAGGAAACTTGATATTATTGCAACTCCTACAAGCATATATTCCTCCCTCGTAATAATTTTTAGTAGCATCATGAATGAATTCAACAATATAAGTATCATATAAAGCATTCTTTTCATGATCTACAAGCATAGAAAAATTACTATTCTCCACATAAGCAAAATTCTTCTCATTCGGAATAGTGGGAGTATCATAAGAAACCCGAATACTATAGATGGTTTCCACGTTAAAAGAGTAATGTTCAGAAAAAGGGTAATAATAATCATGAAAAGTTTTATAAATATAATCATCACTATTTTTTATAGCATAAGTGTCATCACAATAGTCATCATAAATAGGAGGCATGTTATCATCATAATAAATTTGCTCATCAAAACTTGGGAGACTAAAAATATCATCTCCATTGAACATATCATCCCCAAGCTTGGGAATAAGGATGGCAATGGGTAGGGTATAGGGAGGGCACAACAATCCCATACCCATGCCCATGTTGCTCATGGGCACAAAACCACAGCCATATCCATGCCCACGGGCACAAAACACTGCCCATACCCATACCCATACCCATCGGGCACCCATCGGGCAGCTCAATAATACATATATTATGCCATCACCAATACAAAATATAACAAAAATAATTAATTATCTCAATTCACAGTTAACAAGCATAAGTAAATAATCTGACTGTGTTCGCAAAACCAATGGTCAAACAATCACACGCAGCAGTAAATATCCTTATTACATGAGTAGCCCATATAGCAGTGCAAAATTATGTAAAACAAAAAAGTACATCTCCAAATATTGAAAGATGATTTTATTAAATAACAAATGTGCTTTCTATCGCAGCCGCCAACCAGTAGCTCCAAGTCTTCATTCTTGAGTGATAATTGAAGTAGATTCATCCTTCACATGATATAGATCAAAAGAACATGATTTAATTATGCAGCAATAATCTTACAATTTAACAGCAAAATCTTGAAGTGCAAACAACAAGGTTGCAACAAAAGTAGTTACCATCTCTTCTTCATTGTCCTCAAGAACACTTTGAAATGTTGCAAAGAGAGTGGAATTCTAGCCACCTAATGAAATAACCAACAATTAGTATGTAAACAGCAAGGTATTTCGAAAATAAGAATAAGATGCAAGTTCAAACATTGAGTACCTAATAAATTAGCACGAGACCAAGCTTGCATGCACATGAGAGATTCAGCCACATTAGGAGTAAGTCTACTATGGTGTGCACTAAGAGCTCTACCACTAGTACTGAATGCACATTCTGAAGCAACGGATGTTATAGGAATAGGCAATATATCACGAGCAAGTTTTTGTAAGGTAGGATACTTGAAGCCCCCAACCTTCCACCAATCAATGATGTCCAGGTCTTGTGTTCTAGGCAGAGGAGCTTCTTCCAAATACAATTCCAATTCTGTATGGGACGAAGAAGAAGAAGAAGGTGTAACAACACGATTGGACATATAAAGATCCAAGAGTTTCATGGCTTCATCCTCTTCTCCAGATGGGATTGAAGTAGCAGAAGCATCCCATGTATCCTCACATTCTGCTTTATCTTAGTATTGCTTTACCAAGTCAAACATTAACCCCCTCACTTTCCCTATTTCTTTGGATGCATGATGTCTACCGTACAGAGGACCATACAGAGCATTGAGAATATGAAGTTTGTACCTTGGATCAAAAACTGTTGCAACTGCCATAAGACCATGTATATCTTTCCAATACTTCTCAAATTTATCCTTCATTTCCTCTGACATTTTTTTATAAGCTCATTTTCACTTTTACCCCATTTCCTTATGGCCAAACAAATGGTAACTACTTTAGGGAAAAAGAGATTTGTTGTTACATACTTAGTTCCTGAAAATGACTCGGTGATATCAAAGAAGAGCTTCAGCCTATCACACATTTCCTTTGCAAACTTCCAATCATCTTTGGTTGGGCAGCAATCAAATTTCTTTTCACGTGCCTTCAATTTTTCAAATATCTCTATGTATTGTAGGGCAATGCTTATCATAAGGTAAGTTGAATTCCATCTAGTCTTACAGTCAAGATTTAACCTTCTGTTATACTCTATGTTCAATGTTTTTTGCCATCTTTTCAAACTTTTCATGCCTTTTAGGCGTTGCCGACCAAAATGCAACACTATCACATACTCTCTCTACACCTTCCTCTAAGGCACTCATTCCATCTTTCACAATCGGGTTTAATATGTGAGCAGCACAACGCATATGCAGAAACTGGTCATCTAACATAAGAGAGCTAGTATCCAACTTATCTGGCAATATGGTCATAGCTTTCTCATTAGATGTGCAGTTGTCCAATGTGATAGTGGAAATCTTCCTCTCTAGGTGCCACTCAACAAGACACTCATACAAGGCTTCACATATGACCTCAGTTGTATGTGGGCATGGCACATAAGCAAACCTGACACCATAAACATAAATAAATCATGAGTGGCTACATAACCATGGTAATAATTTAAATTCTGGAATATTTAGAATTTTGCCTTATAAGAAAGCTCTTCAGGTTCCAAGAATCATCTATGTAGTGTGTCGTAACAGCCATGTAACCTCTCTTTTGATAGCCTGCTGTCCACAAATTTGTAGTGACAGCCACTCGGTGTTTGAAGCTTGCAAAAAAATTCACCATCTTCTTCCTCTGAGTAGAATGCATAGCTACAATGTCATTCCTAATAGTATTTCTGCTCACCATCTTGAACAATGGTTGCAAATAAGAACAAAACCTACGAAAACCATGGTGATCCACCATAGATAAAGGGTACTCATGTTCGCAGATCATGAGTGCAAGCTCTCTCCTAGCCTTCTCTTGATCAAAAGTGTAATTTTCAACATTTACTTTTCCACCTTCAGCCGCTGTCAACTTTAATTTTTGTTGCTTTGGACCCATAGGTACATGCCTAGCAGGACAAGAGGCCAAATGAGCATGCAAATGTTTGGTTCCATGTGTACCAAGCTCACTAAGTTTTGTGTGACAATAATTGCATTCAGCTTTCCATACTCCATCAATAAGTTTCTTTTCCATCTCATCCCATACTGTCGATGTGAGCTTCCTCTTACTACCAACTTTGCTTGTTGTACCAGCAGTAGCAATTTGAGATGGAGCAGCTTCACATATTGGAGTGGCCTGAGCATCAGATGCTGGGGCACTAGCTGAGTTCACATTTTCAGTGTTTGCCACAGCTGAGAGTTGTGCTTCATCTTGAGAAGCATGTAAACTATGCATAATACAAAACAACCAAGTTTCTAAACTGTATAGAAGATAGTCTTCAGTTTTAGTAAAAATGAACCAAGGTACAGAATCTTTAAAATGTAAAAATCGGAAATATTGTGATCGCTAAATAGCAATATTTAAAATGAGAATAACCGGTAACTAATTAACATTCTTTCCACCAAAATCATGCAACAGAAGAATCTTAATTGGAAGTTTATAGATATTAACTAATTAGTCAAACGGGAAAACACAATAGTGCACACACGAATACATACATGTACTGCATACACTAGTATAAGACTATTATTCAGTTTGGCGTACACTAGTATAGGAATCCTTTTCTACTATTCACGCATGCACGTACTATTACCTAGAGCAGAAAGCATATAGAGATTATATTAATATGTATAGAAGTTATGATCATGGACTAAGATAATTGTGAGACTCTATTCTGTCGCACCTACCCTGATCGTTGAAGCTAACAGTTTGCTCAAAATGCATTTTAGTGGACGATAGTATGCACTGAAATTCAATCATGGCATTTTTTGTCAGTATAGCATGAACTTGATAGAGACTAGCCAAATAAATTTCACTTGGTTTCATCTACTTATATTCTTCAGGGTCACATGAGGCCATGACTGAGGTACCATTCACTCATGCCATGCATGATGCATCTGACCATGAAAACTGCAGGTGCAGGTTCGCAAGCCGTGCATGGAAATTGATATTTTGCAGTTTGTTTAAGGAATCCGACAGCGTCGGGTCCAAGAATGAGAATTATGTGTTTTCTTAATAGTGACTTGAATCTAAAATCATAAAAGTATGTTTGTAGTTCAGCCATGCTTTGCGTATTCAATTTCTTTTATTTTTAACAAGAACACAAACAACCAAGTTTCTGAACTGTATGGAAGATAGTTTTCAGTTTTAGTAAAAATTGAAATATTGTGATCCCTAAGTAGCAATATTTAAAATCAGAGTTACCAGTAACTACTTAGCATTCTTCGCACCAAAAACATGCAACAGAAGAATCTTAACTGGAAGCTTATAGATATTAACTTGTTAATTAAACGGGCAAACACAATAGTACACACACGAATACATCCATGTAGTGCGTACACTACTATAGGAATATCCACCAGTTTGACATACACTAGTACTGAACAAGAACTCATTCGATATACACTAGTACTGAATCAGTTCATACTCATTTTGTACGAATAGGTAAGATTCATACCCTAAACGTCGGCAGTTTTGCCTAGTCATCGGAGCGGTCCTGCTCCCTTCCATATGGTACTAGCTTGCGGCCCACCTCGTCATTGTGGCCTACCTCACCTTCGCCGCAACCCCGTGCAGGGATGGTCACCACGGACGGCGACTTAGATGGCTCATCGCTGGGAGCCTGGGACAGATGGAGATTTCAAAGAAAAAGGGAAGGTTCTGGGAGGACGGACAGGAGAAGAGGAGACGAGGACGTCAATTTGTCAACGATTCTATGGGAAAAATCATGTTGTAGCATATACTCGGGGCTGGTAGAGTAATTTATGGCAGAGTAATTTCCTTTTCCTTTATTTTTGATCTGATTTCCTTATACTCTTTAGATAACAAATGTGATTACGTGGCTACAAGGAAAGAGTTAATGGGGCAGGGAAGAAAGGTTGTCAGACTATCGGGTCGGGTTCGGGTATACTCACGGGTAAAGAATTATGCCCATGCCCTACCCACGATTAATTGGGTCGGGTTCGGGCGCTGCCCATGGGCACAAAACCATGCCCATACCCTGCCCATTCGGGTCGGGTACCCACGGGTACCCATGCCCATGGGTAAAATTGCCATCCTTACTTGGGAAAAACATTAATTGCAGCAAATAATTTCTCAAACATGTCATTCTCATCCAACATAGCATCCCCAAGCTTGGACCTTTTCATATCATAAGCATAATCACTCTCATCATTAATAGTATGGATAGCACCAATAGTATAACAATTATCATCATCACAATGAGTAATAGGAGCAACATCATTTGGGAGGGATACCTTTTGACCTTTGCTTATCTATCTTTTCTTTCTCTTCTTCACATCATGTGTGGGTTTAATCCTCTTTTCGGAGCTCCTTATTAATGAGATTGGTTGAATAGAAGGCTACTCTCGTTACCTGATTCATCATAAGAAATAATATGAGGATATTGGGAAGTCTCTTCCCTTTCATTAGTATTATCTTCATCTTCTATTTGTTTTCTTGTCTTTTTGTAATTGGCAATATAAGGATTTTGAATGCAATTCACCGCACAATACATATAAATTTCCTCTAGATCAAAGTCAAGAACTTTATCAAGGGCAAATTCTGGAATATCCTTAGTTATACGTTTCATTTCTTTATAACCCAAAAGCAAACTAAGTTCATTATGATGCGCAAGGGAAATCAAGTCATCACAATTTTTGGACACGATTCGATCATGAAACAATTTGCATTGTATATTTAAATGACCATGTTCATTGCAAAGTTTACAAGGATGGCTAGGAAAATTTAATTTTTCAGCACAAACATCTAGCCTTTCTTGCAACCATTTACTTTCTAAATACTTATGCCTCTTGCAAATTCTATCTTCCCTATTTGGTGTGTACTTCCAAACCCTATGCACTCCACAAAAACTGACATGCTTATAAGAGACATTTTCATCATGACTAGTGCAGTCATCATTAGTACTATGGATATTCAAAGAGTTCGTACTAACAACATTGCAATCATGCTCATCATTCAAATATTTAGTGCCAAACATTTTAATGCATTCTTCTTCTAGCATTTTGGCACAATTATCGGAATCCTTATTTTCATGAAACATATTAAAAAGATGAAGCATATGAGGTACCCTCAATTCCATTTTTTGTAGTTTTATTTTATAGACTAAACTAGTGATAAAACAAGAAACTAAAAGATTCGATTGCAAGATCTAAAGATATACCTTCAAGCGCTAACCTCCCCGGCAACGGCGCTAGAAAAGAGCTTCGTTGACGGGGTGTTAGTGTCGCTTTCCTCACCTCCCTGGCAACTGCGCCAGAAAAGAACTTGATGTCTACTACACAACCTTCTTCTTGTAGTCGTTGTTGGGCCTCCAAGTGCAGAGGTTTGTAGGACGGTAGCAAATTTCCCCCAAGTGGATGACCTAAGGTTTATCAATCCGTGGGAGGCGTAGGATGAAGATGGTCTCTCTGAAGCAACCCTGCAACCATATAACAAAGAGCCTCTTGTGTCCCCAACACACCCAATACAATGGTAAATTGTATAGGTGCATTAATTTGACGAAGAGATGGTGATACAAGTGCAATATGGATGCTAGATATAGGTTTTTGTAATCTGAAAATATAAAAACAGCAAGGTAACTAATGATAAAAGTAGGCAAAAACGGTATTGCAATGCGTTGAAACAAGGCCTAGGGTTCATACTTTCACTAGTGCAAGTTATCTCAACAATAATAACATAATTGGATCATATAACTATCCCTCAACATGCAACAAAGAGTCGCTCTAAAGTCACTAATAGCGGAGAATAAACGAATAGATTATTGTAGGGTACAAAACCACCTCATTGTTATCCTTTCTGATCGATCTATTCAAGAGTTCGTAGTAAAATAACACGAAGCTATTCTTTCCTTTCAATCTATCCTAGAGTTCGTACTAGAATAACACCTTGAGACACAAATAAACCAAAACCCTAATGTCACCTAGATACTCCAATGTCACCTCAAGTATCCATGGGTATGATTATACGATATGCATCACACAATCTCAGATTCATCTATTCAACCAACACAAAGAACTTCAAAGAGTGCCCCAAAGTTTCTACCGGGGAGTCAAGACGAAAACGTGTGCCAACCCCTATGCATAAGTTCACAAGGTCACGGAACTCGCAAGTTGATCACCAAAACATACATCAAGTGGATCACGTGAATATCCCATTGTCACCACAGATAAGCACATGCAAGACATATATCAAGTGTTCTCAAATCCTTAAAGACTCAATCCGATAAGATAACTTCAAAGGGAACACTCAATCCATTACAAGAGAGTAGAGGGGGAGAAACATCATAAGATCCAACTATAATAGCAAAGCTCGCGATACATCAAGATCGTGCCAAATCAAGAACATGAGAGAGAGAGAGAGATCGAACACATAGCTACTGGTACATACCCTCAGCCCAGAGGGTAAACTACTCCCTCCTCGTCATGGAGAACGTGGGATGATGAAGATGGCCACCGGAGAGGGATCCCCCCTCTAGCAGGGTGCCGGAACGGGTCTAGATTGGTTTTCGGTGGCTACAGAGGCTTGCGGCGGCGGAACTCCTGATCTAGGTTTCTTTCTGGAAGTTTGGGTATATATAAGACGTGTTGGAGTCGGGAACAAGTCAGTGGGGTCCCCGAGGCAGCCACGAGATAGGGGGGCACGCCCAGAGGGGTAGGTCGCGCCCCCCACCCTCATGGTGGCCTCGGGACTCCTCTGGTCTATCTCCGGTACTCCGTGGGCTTGTTCTGGTCCAAAGACAATCTCCGTGAATTTTTAAGTCGATTGGACTCTGTTTGATTTTCCTTTTCTGTAAAACTCAAAAACAAGGAAAACAGAAACTGGAACTGGGCTCTAGGTTAATAGGTTAGTCCCAAAAATCATATAAAATAGCATAAATGCATATAAAACATCATAGATGGATAATATAATAGCATGGAACAATAAAAAATTATAGATACGTTGGAGACGTGTCATTTATCACCAAAGGTGACATACTTTCGAGGGTCGTTGTTTTCAGCAAGCTCACGAAACATGTCCTTATCTCTGGTCATGTGATCGGTACATCCACTATCAAGAACCCATTCCTTTACTCCACCCATGTAGCCGCGAAGATTTGCCATAAGACCAAAGTGTCTCATAGACTCGTCGAGATCAAAGTCACTATCATCATCCTCATCATAGTATCCATGTTCAACATCGACTTGTGATGGATCAATTCCTAGAGACTGTGATTCATTAGATAAATGATCGTCACAATAATCATCTTTATGAATTCTAATGGCTTTGGAGATGATATTGCTAATGATTTCGACATCTCCTTTGGCACGCATCAGATTAGTAAGCTCAAATAGACAATCGCCAAATTTAGGATCATTGGAACTCATCTTACTCAAAGTAAAAGACTTATGAAGAATTTCATCTAAGTTTTGCAAGGAATAATTTGGAAATCGTTCCTCAAGAAATGTCCATATGGTGTAGGCACAATCAAGAGCAGGCAAGCTAGCAATCAAGTTTCTAGGTAATCCTCTAGTGATTAAATTGACAGTTCAAAGATTATGGATCATGTCAATAGACTCATCAAGGGTAGGATGCAAGGGGTCAACAAGGCGCGTACAAGGAGTAGTAATGTGTTCGTTCAAGTGATATTCAATGAAAATCTCAAGCATCTCAATTTTCCACTCATGAAAGAACTCTCCATCAAGTATAGGCACTCTATGTCTAAGACTCCCAAATGTAGGCTCATCCATCTTCCTCCAATGGAAATTAAACCAAAGCAATGGAGACCAATGCTCTGATACCAATTGTAGGATCGAGAAGAGGTGTCTAGAGGGGGGTGATTAGACCCTCAACAAAGAAAAGTAGAAGTTCTTAATTTCTTTAAGTTAAGGTGGAGTTTTACCACAAGTTTAAACATTCACAATACATTTCAAGCAAGCATGGCAAAGAGTATATGAGCAGCAAAAAGAAAGCATGAAACATGCAAGAAAGTAAAGGGATGGGATTGGAGTGTGCAAACGCAATTGGAGACATGGAGATTTTTGGCATGGTTCCGATAGGTGGTGCTATCGTACATCCACGTTGATGGAGACTTCAACCCACGAAGGGTAACGGTTGCGCGAGTCCACAGAGGGCTCCACCCACGAAGGGTCCACGAAGAAGCAACCTTGTCTATCCCATCATGGCCATCGCCCACGAAGGACTTGCCTCACTAGGGTAGATCTTCACGAAGTAGGCGATCTCCTTACCCGTACAAACTCCTTGGTTCAACTCCACAATCTTGTCAGAGGCTCCCAAGTGACACCTAACCAATCTAGGAGACACCACTCTCCAAAAGGTACTAGATGGTGTGTTGATGATGAACTCCTTGCTCTTGTGCTTCAAATGATAGTCTCCCCAACACTCAACTCTCTCTCACGAATTTGGATTTGGTCGAAAAGATGATTTGAGTGGAAAGCAACTTGGGGAAGGCTAGAGATCAAGATTCATATGGTTGGAATGGAATATCTTGGTCTCAACACATGAGTAGGTGGTTCTCTCTCAGAAAATGTATGTTGGAAGTGTAGGCACGTTCTGATGGCTCTCTCCATGAATGAAGAGTGGATGGAGGGGTATATATAGCCTCCACACAAAATCTAGTCGTTACACACAATTCTCCAAACTCGATGGGACCGAAGCAGGAAACTTGGTCAGACCGATTTAGTTCAAAATGTGAATGTTAGGCATTTCGATGGGACCGATATGATCAACTCGGTGGGACCGATGTGCTAGGGTTAGGGTAAAACCTCAACTCGGTTTGACCGATTACACAAACTCGGCGGGACCGATTTTGGTAATAAAAAAAACAGAGAGTTGGTCAAGCAAACTCGGTGGGACCGATTGCATATCTCGGTGAGACCGAAATTATTGCAACAGGTAATAGAGAGTTTGCAAGCCCATTTCGGTGAGACCGATATCCCATCGGTGAGACCGAACTGATTAGGGTTTCTGGTAGTGGCTATGTCAAGTGAACTCGATGGCGCTGGATAGATCAAATTGGTGGGGGCGAGTTTGACTTTTGGTTTGGGACATATGTGGATGTGAGAAAGTGGTTGAGGGCGTTGGAGCATATCACTAAGCACTTTGAGCAAGCAAGCCATTAAGCAACACCTCATCCCCTTTTAATAGTATTGGCTTTCCTATGGACTCAATGTGATCCCGGATCAATAAAATGAAGGTGCAGAGTCTTGAGCTTTTGAGCTTTTGCCAATCCTTTGTTCTTAGCATCTTGTAGGGGTTCCACATCCTCTCGTCCATGCCACTCCATTTGTTGAACTTATCTGAAATATACTAGATAAAAACATTTGTCCAACAAGTGATATGTTGGCATTAATTGCCAAAATCACCCAGGGAGCACTTGTGCTTTCAAAGGTCCCATGTAATCAAATCCCCAAACATCAAATGGCTCAACAGCAAGCGAATAATTCATAGGCATTTCTTGACGCTTACCAATATTACCTATTCTTTGACATTCATCACAAGATAAGACGAACTTACGTGCATCCTTGAAGAGAGTAAGCCAATAAAATCCAGATTGCAATACCTTGTGAGCAGTTCGATCTCCAGCATGATGCCCTCCATAAGCTTCGGAGTGACATTTACGTAGGATTTGTCCTTGTTCAGGCTGAGGTACACAACGTGTAATAATACCATCTACTCCTTCTTTATAAAGATGTGGGTCATCCCAAAAGTAATGTCTTAAATCATAGATTTTTTTCTTTTGTTGGTATGTAAAGCTAGGCGTAAATATTTACCAACAATGTAATTAGCATAATCAGCATACCAAGGAGTACTTTGAGCAACATTTATTTCAGCTAACTGCTCATCAGGAAAACTATCATCAATAGGTAGTGGGTCATCAGGTACATTTTCAAGCCTAGATAAATTATCGGCTATGGGGTTCTCAGCTCCTTTTCTATCAATGATATGTAAATCAAATTCTTGTAACAAGAGAACCCATCGAATAAGTCTAGGTTTTGCATCTTTCTTTTCCATAAGATATTTAATAGCAGCATGGTCTGTGTGAACAGTTACTTTGGAATCAACAATATAAGGACTAAATTTATCACAAGCAAACACCACTGCTAAGAATTCTTTTTCAATAGTAGCATAATTTGTTTGAGCACTGTCTAGAGTTTTACTAGCATAATGAATAACATCCAGTTTCTTATCAACTCTCTGTCCTAGAACAACACCAATAGGATAATCACTAGCATCACACATAATTTCAAAAGTCAAGTTCCACTCAGGTGGTTGAACAATAGGTGCAGAAATTAAGGCTTTCTTGAGTGTTTCAAAGGCTTCTAAACAATAATCATCAAAAATAGAAGGAATATCCTATAGAAACTAGCATGACCTAAGAAACTACGAATAGCTTTTATATCGTTAGGACATGGCATTTTCTCAATTGCATCAACCTTAGCTTTGTCCACTTCAATACCTCTTTCAGAAATTTTATGACCCAAGACAATGCCTTCATTAACCATAAAGTGGCACTTCTCCCAATTCAAGTCAAGATTTGTTTGTTCACATCTCTGCAAAACTCGATCAAGATTAATTAAACAATCATCAAAATACTTCCCACAAACAGAGAAGTCATCCATGAAAACCTCTACAATCTTTTCACAAAAGTCAGAGAATATAGCAGTCATACATCTTCAAAGTTGCGTTTAATTCTTTCCAAAAGATCCCACTGGAATTCAATAGTCTTCTTCATAAAAGAACCATCACAAGAAGTATCAAGCATGGTTTGATCATTACGAAAAAGTCGAGCATAAAAGTTCTGGATAATAGTCGTCTTCATGATTGGGGCATGAATATAACATTGACTTAAGCCTCCCCCAAGCTAGAGAGATACTTTCTCCTTCACGAGGCCAAAAATTATATATATAATTCCGATCACGATGAACTAGATGCATAGGATAATTTTTTTAATGGAACTCCAATTTCAAATGATTCCAATTCCAAGATCCAATATCATCGCATATCCTATACCATGCCAATGCCTTTACCTTCAAAGATAAAGCAAAAACCTTCTTCATAACTTCATCTCCGGGTAAACCTGCAAGCTTGAACAATCCACAAATTTGTTCTACATATATCAAGTGCATATCAGGATGTTCGGTTCCGCCTCCTACATAAGGATTAGCTAGCAGTTGTTCTATCATACCCAAAGGAATTTCATATTCAATATTTTCAGTAGGTGCAGTAGGTTGAGAGATAGCTAATTGTGGTTCCGGTCGAGGTGAAGATACCCCGAACAAACCCCTTAAAGGATTGTTTTCCATAGTAACAAGTGACAATAAATTTCAGCACACTATATAAATGTTTCCTTACCAAATTCCACTTGCCAAAGGCGCTTCACTCCCCGGCAATGGTGCCATAAAATAGCCTTGATGACCCACAAGTATAGGGGATCAATTGTATCTCTTTTTGATAAGTAAGAGTGTCGAACCCAACGAGGAGCAGAAGGAAATGACAAGTGGTTTTCAACAAGGTAATGTCTGCAAGTGCTGAAATTGCATGTAGCAGAGTAGTTTGATAGCAAGGTAATTTGTAACAAGCAAGTAATGATAATAGTAGAAAAAGTGCAGCAAGGTAGCCCAATCCTTTTGATGCAAAGGATAGGCCAAAACGGTCTCTTATAATAAGCAAAGCGTTCTTGAGGGTACACGGGATTTTCATCTAGTCACTTTCATCATGTTGGTTTAATTCGTGTGTGGTACTTTGATAATTTGATATGTGGGTGGACCGGTGCTTAGGTGTTTTTCTTACTTGAACAAACCTCCTACTTATGATTAACCCTCCCTCAAGCGTCTGCAACTATGAGAAAAGTATTAAGAATAAATTCTAACCATAGCATTAAACTTTTGGATCCAATCGATCCCTTACGGAATAGCACATAAACTGGGGTTTAAGCTTCTGTCGCTCTCACAACCCATCATCTAATTGCTACTCCACAATGCATTCCCTTAGGCCCAAATATGGTGAAGTGTCATGTAGTCGACGTTCACATGACACCACTAAGGGAATCACAACATACATACTATCAAAATATCGAACACATATCAAGTTCACATGATTACTTGCAACATGATTTCTCCCGTGACCTCAAGAACAAAAGTAACTACTCACAAATGATAATCATGCTCAAGATTAGAGGGGTATTAAATAGCATATTGGATCTGAACATATAATCTTCCACCAAATAAACCATATAGAAATCAACTACAAGATGTAATCAACACTACTAGTCACCCACAAGCACCAATCTATAGTTCTGGTAACAAGATTGAACACAAGAGATGAACTAGGGTTTGAGAGCAGATGGTGTTGTTGAAGATGTTGATGGAGATTGCCCTCCCCAAGATGGGAGAGTTGTTGGTGATGATGATGACGATTATTTCCCCCTCCAGGAGGGAAGTTCCTCTGGCGGAATCACTCCACCGGAGGGCAAAAGTGCTCCTGCCCAAGTTTTGCCTCGAGACGGCGCCGCTCCGTCCCGAAAGTCCTCCCCTTATTTTTTCTAGGTCAAAATGACTTATATACCAGAAGATGGGCACCGGAGGTGGGCCTGGGTGAGCACAACCCACTAGGGTGCGCCTGGGCTCCTGGCGTGCCCTGGTGAGTTGTGCCCACCTGGTGGGCCCCCTCTGGTAGTTATTTGCTCCAATATTCATCAAATATTCCATAAAAATTCTCCATGAAGTTTTAGCTTATTTGGAGTTGTACAGAATAGGTCGCCTGACGTAGCTTTTCTAGGTCTAGATTTCCAGCTGCCGGAATTCTCCCTCTTTGTGTATACCTTGCATATTATGAGAGAAATGGCATTAGAATTACCCCAAAAACATTATTATGGATAAAAACATCTTAAATAACAGTAAGAAAACATGATGCAAAATGGACGTATCAAATATCATTTACCTCTGTTTTAAAAACCTGAGCTCTGGCACCTCTGCAAATCACTGCTTCCCTCTGCGAAGGGACTATCTATTTACTTTTATGTTGTGTCATCACCTTCTAAAACAAGCGCCAGAACCTAAGAGCACTACTGTCATGACTTATGCATTGTGTGTAGCTAATGTTGGGTGCATCATGACTGGATCTTTTCTACCATGAATTACAATGTGTAGTCACTGCTTGGACTTCGGAGGTGCTCTGCATTTATGTTTTGCAGTCTCAGAAAGGGCTAGCGAGATACAACTATTGTCATATTATATCATGGTTGTTTAGACAACGTGTTGCTGTTTGAGATATATTATTATTGCTCGCTAGCTGATTATGTCATTGATATGAGTTAATATAATCTTTAAGAGTTACTGTCGGCATGGTTAGTTATAATGTTGGCTGAAAACCTGGGTGTTGTTTAAGCTTATTTATGCAAACAAGAGCAAAAGAGTTCGTAAAAGTTTTTCTTTTTCACTTTCAGTTTATCAACTGAATTGCTTGAGGACAAGCAAAGGTTTAAGCTTGGGGGAGTTGATACGTCTCCAATGTATCTACTTTTCCTAATGCTTTTCCTCTTGTTTTGGACTCTAATTTGCATGATTTGAATGAAACTAACCCCGGACTGACGATGTTCTCAGTAGAACTACCATGGTGGTGTTTTTGTGCAGGAATAAAACTTCTCGGAATGGAACGAAACTTCGCGAGGAATTTTAATACAATAAACAAGAATTTCTGGAGCCAAGAACCACTGGAGGGGGGCACCTGTGTGGGTACAACCCACTAGGGCACGCCCCCCTCCTGGCGCACTCAGGTGGGTTGTCCCCACCTAGTGGCCCCACAGACCCTAATTCCAACTCCATAAATACCTATTTTTCAGAAAAATCAAGGAGAAAGAATTATCGCGATCCACGAGACGGAGCCGCCGTCACCTCATGTTCTTCATCGGGAGGCCAGATCTGGAGTCTGTTTGGGGCTCCAGAGAGGGGGATCTTCATTCTTCGGCATCACCAACCCTTCTCCGTCGCCAATTCCATGATGCTCCCCACCGGGAGTGAGTAATTCCTTCGTAGGCTCACTGGTCGGTGAGGAGTCAGATGAGATTCATCATCTAATCGAGTTAGTTTTGTTAGGGCTTGATCCCTAGTATCCACTATGTTCTAAGATTGATGTTGCTATGACTTTGCCATGCTTAATGCTTGTCACTTTGGACCTGGGTACCATGATTTCAGATCTGAACCGTTTATGTTATCACCATTATATCCGTGTTCTAGAAACGATCTTGCAAGTTATAGTCACCTACTACGTGTTATGATCCGGCAACCCCGGAGTGACAATAGTCGGGACCACTCTCGGTGATGACCATAGTTTGAGGAGTTCATGTATTCACCGTGTGTTAATGCATTGTTCCGGTTCTCTATTAAAAGGAGGCCTTAATATCCCTTAGTTTTCGATAGGACCCCGCTGCCACGGGAGGGTAGGACAAAAGATGTCATGCAGGTTCTTTCCATAAGCACGTATGACTATTTATGGAATACATGCCTACATTATATTGATGAGCTGGAGCTAGTGTCATATCGCCCTAGGTTATAACTGTCTCATGATGAATATCATCCAACAAGTCACCGATCCAATGCCTACGAATTTATCTTATATTGTTCTTGCTAAGTCGATACTGCTATCGCTACTATTATCACTGTTACCATTACCATTGCTGCTGCTACTATTATCAAAACTATCATATTACTTTGCTACTGATCACGTTGCTGCAGAGAATTAATCTCCAGGCATGGTTGAATTGAAAACTCAGCTGCTAATACCTTCACATATTCTTTGGCTCCCCTTGTGTTGAATCTATAAATTTGGGTTGAATACTCTACCCTCGAAAACGGTTGTGATCCCCTATACTTGTGTTATCAAGGCAGTCTGGGGGCACCCAAGGTGGGCACAAACCCACCAGGGCACGCCTGGAGGCCCAGGCGCGCCCTGGTGGGTTGTGCTCCGCTCGGAGCAGCCCCCAGGTGCTTCTTCGGCCCATTGGTTGTCTTCTGGTCCAAAAAAATCCACAAAAAGTTTCGCTGCGTTTGGACTCCATTTGATATTGATTACCTGCGATGTAAAAAACATGCAAGAAACAGCAACTCACACTTGGCACTATGTCAATAGGTTAGTACCAAAAAATGATATAAAATGACTCTAAAATGAATATAAAACATCCAAGATTGGTAATATAACAGCATGGAACAATCAAAAATTATAGATACGTTGGAGACGTATCAACATCCCCAAGCTTAATTCCTGCTCGTCCTTGAGTAGGTAAATGATAAAAACATAATTTTTGATGTGGAATGCTGCCTAACATGTCATCTCATATTCTTTTGTTTATAGCATGGACATTTCGACTTTTATATTGTTCAAAGAAATAGTCTAGTTTTGACATGATAACTTAAATACTCAAGCATATCAACAAGCAACCATGTCTTTCAAAATATCAATGCTAAAATAAGCTATCCCTAGCCCATCATGCTCAATCATTGATACATTCATGAAACACACTCGCATATTAACTACACCCAATGCTCAAGTACGATCATAGTGCCTCGTAGTTGGTGCTTTTATAAGATAAGATGGAGACTCAAATTCAAAAATGCATAAAGTAAAAGAAAGGCCCTTCGCAGAGGGAAGTAGGGGTTTGTAGAGGTGTCAGAGCTCAAAGCAAAAATTGAGAGATAAAAACATTTTGAGAGGCGTACTTTTCCCACCAACGAAAACGACTTAGAGTTCCCAACACTTTCCTTGCTAGATATATCATAGGCGGTTACCAAACAGAAATTAAAGTTTATTCCTTTTTCCACCATACTTTCACTTTTCATGGCTAACCGTATCCACGGGTGCCTTCCATAGCAACACTTCCCAAGGAATTTATTATTTGACAATATAAAGTAAATTTATTTTTCATTTCGGGACTGGGCATCCCTAATACCTTTGCCTTACTCCCGTGTAATGACAAGGAATAAACACTCATCATGAGAATAACATATCTAGCATGGAAAATTGTAACATCCAAAAATTCTAAATTTTGGAATGTTATATTAATTAAGTAATATTGATTGCTTGTGCGATTTGTGGTGTGAAATTGAGTGGAAATTTGAAACTTTTGAAAGTTAAATGAGAGGGAATAAAAGGACTTTCCCAAACTTTCACCTTGCATTTATGATCTCCATGAATTCAAATTCTTTTCAGTTACAAAACCCTGGAGTGAAAATCATATGACATCTTCCATTTAAATAAATGAAAAGGGTTTTTGAAAATATTTGAATTTCATTTGGAAATATTTCAAATTCAGAAACTTTATGCAACTCAATGATTTTCTAGAGAGAAGATAAAATGACTTCTTCAAAACATATAAAATATGAATTGAAAGCTTAAAAGAAATCAAATTTAAGTCCCTATGAAATTATTTTCATTTTAGAGTTATTTGGTTTTTATTCAAATTATTTTTCTCCAAAAATAAAATATATTGAAAATAGGGTAAAATGATTCCCTACAGTAGAAAATTGGAGAAAAATGGTTTTGAAATCATTTTGGTATTTTTAAAATGATTTTATGGGTTTTTATTGAACTAGTAGCACTTTTTGCTTTATTTAAATTTTTGTGAATTTTATTTGATGCTAGAAAAATGTTCATGTTGTAGAAAATGTTTTTCTGAAAATTATGATATATTATATGCCTATAGTATATATTTTTTATTTTATTTTATTTTATTTTTTATTTTCTATAAAATTGTTTCAAAAAACATCGTCCGCCGACTGGGCCGGCCCAGCCAACCTGGCCAGGCCATGGCCCAGCCCAACCGCGCACCGTCCTCGACCTCCCGCTCGACTCCGTCTCCAGTACGCTGTCGCGCCGCCATCGGAGCGCGAGTCCGCCCCGGACTCCTCCGCCGCCTTGCCCCTCCCTCACGCCATCGCCCCAGACTCCTCCGTCGCCTTGCCCCTCCCTCACGCCACCGCCCCGCCTCCCTCCTATAAAGCCGCCCCGGCCTCTCTCTCCTCTTCATCAACCAGCGCCGCGGCCTCACATCGCCGCCGCCACTACATCTCCACCGCCGCCGCAGCCACGCCTCACCCGTGACACTGCCGCCTGCTGCCGCGCTGCAGCCACTGCTGCCTGCTATCGCGCCGCCGCTCGCTGTCGCCCCATAGCCGTCGTTGCCCGCGTTGCCGCCGCCCGCCGTTGCCAAAGCACGCCACTACTGCCGGAAACCGCTTCCAATGACGAAACCGCCGTGGACCGTTAAAACCGTCACCCCGGTTCGATCCGGTTTATTTTTGGTTTTCTCGGTTTTTTGTAAAACCCGGTTTCTAAATTTAGTTAGGTTATTCAGTGGACGTATGCTAGTTTAGGTTCTGTAGCAAACGCATTCATTAGATTAGATCTGTTTAGCGAACGTTCGTTCGTTAGGTTTTTCTTTTTCTGTTTTAATTTCGACCAGGGACTTAGATGCAATTAGTTTATTTACAGTTTAGCCCCTAATCTTCAAATGATCACAATTTTTTGCTCTCTTATCCAAATCAAGCGAAACGAACACCCACTTCTTCGTTATGATCCCCTCTATCCCGATAATCAACTTAAACCTGTCTCTGAAAATTTAAAATTTGATTTCAAACATATTTGAATTTGAACTTCTTTCGTTCATAACTTGAGTTTTATAAGTCCGATTTAGTTGATTCTTTTTGCTAATCAAAGCTCTTGACCTAAACTTTCTGATAAGACCAAATCCACCCAATTTTGGTCCTGTTAGAAATTTTTTTCTGTTGCAAGAGTTAATTTCTTGTTTTCGAAGTTTTCCGAGATCTTTTCTTCGATTCTTTTGCATGAGTGCTTATGTATGCAATTGCTTGCTCATGATAGATTGAATGGAGTGTGATGTCTAGAACTATTAGGAGTTATGAGTGTGAATCATCTTCATTACCAGTACAAGGCAAGTTCACACTTTGATCATATCCCTTTATTACCCAGTTGTTATGCATTAGTTTCAACTTTCAAACATTGCATGAGTAGGACTTGATAACATGTGGGTACTAGGGAGTAGATGATGAGGTAGGAACCTATTTCCTTTTATTCAAACCCTGGGTATTGCTACGTTATGCTTATACTGCTATGATATACTCGTAGACGTGGATTGGTTTTGAGAGAATTCATGAAATATGTGAGAGTTATTATTAACTAAGGGAAACTTAAGGTGGCTACTTTAATACACATCTGGGTGGATTGTTTGTGGGCACTTGGGGAATCCGGTGTTGTCCAAGGAGATCCCGGGGTATCCGTGTGATCATCCTATGGTTCGCCACCCAGGCTCAAAGGGATCATAATGTTATTCATGCTGGAAACTTCTGTGTGCAGCCACAAGCCATTATGGGCTCTGGCATAGTTGAGTATGTTGTGTGACCTCTTTCAGTGGTAGACTAGCAGATGTAGGGGATGTAGGTGGTACGGTCTACCCATCGTAAAGAGTTAATGATTTTGAAAGACTGTGCCTCGGTCATCCGTTTCTCAAACATCATGTAGTGCGAGAAATTCAATGGAGGAGATCGAGTCTTGTGGGGAAAAGTGCGCAAACCTCTGCAGAGTGTGCAAACTAATCATGATTAGCCATGTCCCCGATTATGGACATCTTGAGTATTTGGTGCTTGAGTTATTATGTTGATCTCATCACTCTACTTAATTAATTTGTCGGGTTATTAAACTTTTAATTTGGGATTGAGTTGGGGTTACCTTCTCAATATTATCAACAAACTTTGTAGTTAAATAAAATATATTCCTTTGTTGTAGGGAAAAAATAGCTTTATGCAAAATTTAAACTTAGAGCCTCCACCAGCCAAATATGCATGTAGTGATAGCCATTATTTCAGCATTGCTCTACAGTGTGAAATTGCCAGTACATTCAATGTACTGACCTACATGGCTGCAACGTCTCATGCTGCAGGAATCTTACGACGAGTAAGTGATACGTTAGGGTTACGATGTCTACACTCAACTTTGCCGTTGGTGTTGATGGAAATCCACAACTTTGTTGTTACTTACGCTATATGGATTGAGGTAATAGTATTTACGTTACTTTATACATGTGATTTACATCTATTATAAATCCTCAAGTACTGTGTGTCAGCATACCGATCCAGGGATGACACTTAAGCACAAAGACTTGACCCATTCGGGTTGGGTTGCTACAAAAATATTAGCCACCCCTCACCGCCTCACGAGCGGTACGAGCACACAAAAGAGAAATTTATTTTGAATATTAGAGATGGCACACACAAATTTGCTTAGAACGGCAAAAGTATACCGCATATAGGTAGATATAGTGCACTCATGTGGAAAAACTAGTTTAAAGGATTTTGGATGCACAAGTAGTGATCATACATAGTGCAAAATGAAGGCAAGCAAAAGATTGAGAAGCGACCAACCAAGAAATGAATAATCTCATAAGCGAGCATTCATCATAATTAACACTGAATAATGCACCACAAGTAGGATATAATTTCATTGCATGACTATTGACTTTCGTGCTTGCATAGGGAATCACAAACCTTAACACCAATATTCTCACTAAAGCATAATTTCTCATCAACATGACTCACATATCACATCATCATATCTCAAAACAAGCACACAACGCAAAAAAACAGAATCTGTCAAAAACAGAACAGTCTGTAGCAATCTGGATATTTTGAATACTTCTGTAACTCCAAAAACTCTGAAAATTAGGACGACCTGGGAAATTTGTATATTAATCTTCTGCAAAAGAATTGGTATTTTATCGCTCTCTAGTTAGAAACGAGAATTGTTTTCGTGAGCGCAAAAGTTTTAGTTTTTCAGCAAGATCAAACAACTATCACCCAAGAAGATCCTAAAGGCTTTACTTGGCACAAACACTAACTAAAACAAAAAAAACACTCAAGAACAGAAAGCAAAAAGCAAAAATAAATTGTATTCATTGGGTTGCCTCCCAAGAAGCGTTATCGTTTTACGCCCTTAGCTAGGCATAAAGCAAGGATCTAAGTTTTTTCATCTTCGTTTCGAGATCCATAAGATGCCCTCATGATTTATTCATATGGAGGCCTAATTCTTATTCTATGGAAGTGTTCCATACCCCTCCTTAAAGGAAATTGGAACTTAATATTGCCTTCTTTCATATCAATCATAGCACCGATAGTGCGTAAAACGGTCACCAAGAATAATTGGACAAGACAGATTGCAATCAGTATCAAGAATAGTAAAAATCTATGGGCACATAATTCCTATTTGCAAGAATAAGAACATCATTAATTTTTCCCATGGTCCTTTTAATACTAGAATCTGCCAAGCGCAAATTTAAAGAACATTCTTCAATATCGGTAAGACCAAGCACATCACATAAAGATTTCAGAATTGTAGAAACACTAGCACCCAAGTCACACAAAGCAAAACACTCATCATTTTTAATCTTGACTTTGATAGTAGGTTCCCATTCATCATGTAATTTTCTAGGAACTGAAACTTCTAATTCCAACTTTCCTTCTAAAGCTTTCATCATAGCATCAACAATATGTTTAGTAAAAGCTTTATTTTGTTCATAAGCATGGGGTGAATTTATCATGGATTGCAACAAAGAAATACAATCAATCGAAGAGCAACTATCATAATTAAAGTCTTTGTAATCCAAAAGAGTGGGTACAGCACTAGTTAAATTTTTGACCTCTTCAAACCCACTTTTATCAATTTTCTCAACAAGATTTTCACCCTCTGAATTATCCGGACGCCTTCTAACTAAAGTTTAATCTTCTCCACTCCCTTTTTCATCAATCTTAACTTTACTAAACAAGGAATCAATAGAAGAAACACCAATCATTTTAAGATCTTCATCACTTTTATGAAAGTAATCACTAGAAAACGCTTTTTCTAAAAATTCCCTTTTAGCTCTAAGCATAGCGGTTCTTTTCTTACTTTAATCCATAGAAACATAGAGAGCTTCAATTTATTCCTCAAACTTAGGCACAAAAATTTCATCTTGAGATTTTCCACATCATGAGAAATTCTATCAACACTTCAAGACAAATCATCAATCTTATTCAACTTTTCTTCTATGATAGTGTTGAAACTTTTTGCGTGTTGATAAATTCTTTAATATTATTCTAAAGATCAGAGGTGTTCCTATTATTATTATAAGAAGGATTTCCATAGGAATTACCATAACTATTACAGGAATTACTAGGAAAAGGCCTAGGATTAAAATTGCCTCAATAAGCATTGTTATTGAAATTATTTCGTGAGATAAAATGCACATCTACGGCATCACTATTTTGCTCAATCAAAGTAGACAAAGGAATATCATTGAAATCAATAGGAGCACTTTTACTAGCAACCTATTTCATAAGAACATCAAATTTTTCACTCAAAGAAGAAATTTCTTCAACCGAATTAACTTTTTTACTAGTAGGAGCCCTTTCGGTATGCCATTGTGAAAATTTTGTCGTAATATTATCAAGCAATTTGCTGGCTTCACCCAAAGTAATTTCCATAAAATTACCACCCACGGCGGAGTCTAAAAGATTACGAGAAACAAAATCCAACCCTGCATAAAAAAATTGTATGATCATCAAAATATTTAACCCATGAGTTAGGCAATTCCTTAGCATCATTTTCATGCTTTCCCAAGATTGGGCAACATGCTCATGTTCAAATTTCTTGAAATTCATGATCTGGGTTTGCGGGCGGAAAATACTTAGTGATAAAAGCATCTTTGCACTTATTCCAAGAATTGATACTATTACGAGGTAAACCAAATTTTTGCAGAATCATGCAAAGAAAACGGAAATAATTTCATCTTTACAATATCATTGTCCAATCTTTTTTCTTTTGCATATCGCATAATTCCATGAAGGTATTAATATGGGACGCGTCATCCTCATTAGGAGTACCGGAAAATCGATCTTTCATAACAAGATTCAGCAAAGCAGTATTAATATCACAAGATTCTGCACTAGTGGCGGGAGGAGCAAGCGGAGTGCCAATAAAATCATTGTTGTTGGTATTTGATAAATCACACAACTTGGTGTTCTCTTCAGCCATGATGACTATGCAACAAGATTGCACTCAAAAACAGATCCGGCAAGAAAACGGCGAACGAAAAAGGGGGCGAATAAAAACGGCAATTTTTTGTGAAGTGGGGGAGAGAAAAATGAGAGGCCAATGGCAAATAATGTAAATTGCAAGGAGATGAGATTCGTGATTAGGAACCTGGTATATGTTGAAGATCCTCCCAGGCCCCGGCACCAGAAATTCCTTTTGATGCGGCTTGAAGTTACGTCGGTATTTCCCCAAAGAGGAAGGGATAATGCAGCACAGCGACAGTAGGTATTTCCCTTAATTATGAAACCAAGGTTACCGAACCAGTAGGAGAACCAGGCAACAATACATAAATGGCACCTGCACACAAATAACAAATACTCGCAACCCGACGTGTTAAAGGGGTTGTCAATCCCTTTCGGGTAACGGCGCCAGAAATTGGCAAATAGACGTGAATAAATTGTAGTAGTTTGATAGATTGAACGCCAAATAAAATAAATTGCAGCAAGGTATTTTTGTATTTTTGGGTTTAATAGATCTGAAAATAAAAGGCAAATAATATAGATCGCAAAGGCAAATAATATGAGAAAGAAACCCGGGGGCGTAGGTTTCACTAGTGACTTCTCTCGAGAAAAATAGCAAACGGTGGGTAAACAAATTACTGTTGGGCAATTGATAGAACTTCAAATAATCATGACGATATCCAGGCAATGATCATTATATAGGCATCACGTCCAAAATTAGTAGACCAACTCCTGCCTGCATCTACTACTATTACTCCACACTTCGACTGCTATCCAGCATGCATCTAGTGTATTAAGTTCATGGAGAAATAGAGTAATGCAATAAGAACGATGACATGATGTAGACAAGATCTATTTATGTAGAAATAGACCCCATCGTTTTATCCTTAGTAGCAACGATACATATGTGTCGGTTCCCCTTCTGTCACTGGGATCAAACACCGTAAGATCGAACCCTCTACAAAGCACCTCTTCCCATTGCCAAACAAAACCCAAATATCGGAGAAGAAATACAAGGCTATAAGAAATCATGCATAAAAGAGATCAAAGAAACTCAAATACTTTCATGGATATAAAAAGATAGATCTGATCATAAACTCAAAGTTCATCGGATCCCAACAAACACACCACAAAAAGAGTTACATCATATGGATCTCTAAGAGACCATTGTATTGAGAATCAAACGAGAGAGAAGAAGCCATCTAGCTACTAACTACGGACCCGAAGGTCTACAAAGAACTACTCACGCATCGTCGGAGAGGCGCCAATGGAAGTGGTGAACCCCTCTGTGATGGTGTCTAGATTGGATCTGGTGGTTCTGGACTCTGCGGCGGCTAGAATTGATTTTTGTCGACTCCCCTATGGTTTCTGGAATATTAGGGTATTTATAGAGTAACGAGGCGGTCCGAGGGGCACCCGAGGTGGGCACAACCCACCAGGGCGCGCCTGGGCCTCCAAGCGCGCTCTGGTGGGTTGTGCTCCCCTCGAAGCAGCCACCAGGTGCTTCTTCAGCCCATTGGTTGTCTTCTAGTCCCAAAAAAATCCACAAAAAGTTTCGCTGCGTCTGGACTTCGTTTGATATTGATTACCTGCGATGTAAATAACATGCAAAAAACTACAACTAGCACTTGGCACTATGTCAATAAGTTAGTACCAAAAATGATATAAAATAACTACAAAATGATTATAAAACATCCAAGATTGATAATATAACAGCATGGAACAATCAAAAATTAGAGATACGTTGGAGACGTATCAATGTAGAGGGTAATGAACCCGTGGGTCTGTCGAAGACAGTACAGTCGCGAACCAGGTGCTCCATAGCCTCCTTCGAGATGCCAATGTCGAAAAGCTCAAGTTCATTAAGTTGGGGGAGAAGAAGAGCGGGCGCGACATTAATATGGGGAAAATAGGATGAGCTGAACCTGCAGCGGTGCAATGTTGGCGCGAGGCGAAGCGCGGACGGCGGCAGAGAGCGACATCGTCCACCTTCAAACCCGAGCTCCTCGAGCTGATCTAGGGCGGGGGATAAGAACCACTCATTGAACTTGGCTTGGACCTTTGCAGTTGGTACTGAACATGCGGATGTCAAGGCATCTGGCTGGCCCAGGGTACGATATAATGATCTTGGAGACTATGGCCATGTGTTTGCAATCCCCGCCGTAGAGGCAGTTGTCGACGGTGAGGTTGAGCGGGACGCGGCACTAGAGGGGCGCCACCACCGGGAGAGCAGGTTGGTCCGCACGGCAGATTTGGTGGGGAGGAGGGCGATGATGACAAGCAGCATGTCATTAGGGAGGCTGCTGATGAAGTTCAGGCTCGCCGGATGCGGTTTTTGCTTGAGCCGCCTCCACTTGTTGGCTGCCTCGCCGTCCATCTCAGACGGCGGCGACACCGGTGTACACGTGTGTTGGTGTGTATTGTGTGCTGGGTGTGCACGAGTGCGTCCTTGTGTGCATGCCGCCACGCAGTAGTGTAGTGTGCGAGTGCGTCCTTCACGTGGAAGAAGTGTGCCCTCAATTTACTAGCGTGTGGGGTGCTACCACGAGTGGTTTCAACTTTGTTTACTTCATTGTATGTCAGATGGGCCTCTAGTTTATTTATTTTCACCCATTGCCACATGGGCCAGCACACCAAGATAGAGAACAAGAGCTAACAAGGCAGCATGTGGACTGGTTGACCGGTCAACTAAACAATATACGGAGCTATACACTGACATAGTGACCATATAATCCCTCGGTTAAGATAGATCGAGTGAGAGGGGAGGACCATGAGAGATAGTAAAGAAAGAAAGAGCTATTCCCTCCGTTCGATAATGTAGTGCCTATAATTTTTTTAAAGTCAAACTTTTGAAACTTTGGCCAAGTTTATAAAGAAATTACTTATATCCACAATATCAAAGATAAATGATACTCCCTCCTTCCCAAAATATAAGGCGCCAATTGAATTTTTTGGCCTTCGTTGCATAACTTTGATTGTGATTTTCACGTATTGTATGCCTATAAAATTAGTATATAAATATATGAAACGAAATTTATTTTGTGAGACAAATATGACAGTGCCATTTATACATTTCAGTCCATGTATTTTGATATATATTAGTGGTCAAAATCATGCATCAAAGACCGTTCATAGTCAATCGTGCCTTATATTTTGGGAAGGAGGGAGTATGAACTAAGTACATGTTGTGATGAATCTATTGATCATTCCAGATGTAAATGTTTTTCTCCACATATACCTGGTCAAACTTTTTTGAGGTTTGACTTTTCAAAACATCCATATGTTATGGACGTGAGAGAGTACCTAACTAGAGAGAGAGTGTGTGTGTGTGAAATAGAAAGAGCGAGTGTGCAAAAAGTGTGTGTGTGTGTGTGTGCGTGTGTGTGAAAGAGACATGGACAACACACGATAAAGTAGAGAAAAGTGTGTGTGTGTGTGTGTGTGTGTGTCTTATGAAAACATATCACACATGCATCTTCGAGAGCGGAAGCGAGGTGAGGAGATAGTGTGTGGTTGTTTGCAACTGAGAGAGAAATACCCCTAGCACATGGCCAAGAGAGGTCTGGCAAACAAGGGAGAGAGGTTGAGAGAGATGTATGGAGAAAATGCTGGCATGGGGAGGAGAGTGTGTGTGTTTGTGATAGAGAGATCCCCTGGAGATCGTGATGGGACTACATGGGTGGGAGATCGAGTGAAGGTGTGTGCGTGATAGAAGATACCACGAGAGAGATCGGGATAGACGTAGGGATGGAAGGAGACAATATGTAGCCATACTTAGGAGGAGTGCATGTGTGCCTATGATGGAGTGAGAGATTATGGTACTTAGGGGGGTGCGTGTCACATAGACAGAGAACAAGGGCGGTGAGTGTTAGATGGGTCTATGTAGTGTGAGCGAGATATGTGTATGTGTGACCTAGGGAGATATAAATTTGAGAGAGATAGAGGAGCCCCGATACGGCTGAGTGGTGCGTCGGAGACTTGAGAAGGGGAAAGAGATACTCCATCCGTTCGATAATGGACTGCATATAATTTTTTTAGAAGTCAAACTTTGGAAATTTTGACCATGTTTACACAAATAATTGTTTATATCTACAATACCAAAGATACATCATATGAAACTACGTCTTGTGATGAATCTAATGATATATGTTTGTCGTTCTAGATGTAAATGTTTTTCTCCATGTACCTGGTCAAACTTTGTGAGGTTTGACTTTTCAATAAATCTATATGCTATGGACCGAAGAGAGTACCTAAGTCAAGAGAGATCAAGTGCGTGTGAAGAAGAAAGAATGAGTGTGCAAAAAAAGTACTATGTGTGTGAGGAGAAAGGGACAACAAACAATAAAGTAGAGAGAGAGAGTGTGTGTGTGTGTGTCTTATGAAAACATATCACACATGCATCTCCGAGATAGAAAGCAAGGTGAGGAGATACATGGAGATAGCTAGTGTGTGGTTGTTTGCAACAGAGAGAGACCCCCCCCCCCCATAGCACCTGTCCAATAGAGGTCTGGCCAACAAGGGACAGAGGTCGAGAGGGGCGTATGGAGAAGATGGATGCTTGGGGAGGGAGAGAGGGCGTGTTTGTGATAGAGAGATCCCCTCAAGATCGTGAGGGTACTATATGGGTGGGAGATCGAGGGACGAGGTGTGTGTGTGATAGAAAGATGCCCGGGAGAAATTGTGATAGAACGAGTGAGGGAAAGAGGCAATGCGTATATTTGTGATGGAGACTGAGAAATAGTCATATACTAGGGGGACTGCGTGTGCCTACAATGGAGTGGGAGTTAGTCGTACTTAGTTAGGCGTGAGATTGTGTGTGTGAGAGAGATGGGGAGAGAATGAAGGAGAGAGAGTTTTAGATGGGTCTATCTAGTGCAAGTGAGATATGCATGTGTATGTGTGACCTAGGGAGATGGAGAGTTCGAGAGAGAGAGGGAAGAGCCCCGAGACGGCGGAGTGGTGCGTGAGAGAGTTACAGATAATGAGCTAGGGAATTTGTGTGTCTATGGGAGTGCACCCTAGATATGTAGCTTGGACTAGAGAATCTCTACTCCTAATGTCTGAGTTGGTGAATAGTCTCCACGGTTTATTTTCCTCCCACTATTTTTCGTTGATTTTTTGTCCCCTCCTCCTCTCAGGCATGCACCCAAAAAAGGGAAACGTTTACAAGCAGTGGACTGGCCGACCTTGGGCCGGTCACACGCGCGTCGTCGGATGAGTTAGAATCCAGCGCTCTCTTGCTTGTTCCACGTAGCACTGGCCCACTCACCGCTTCACACCTACCTTATCTCTTTGTCGCACCTACCTTTCTTTCATCCCTGCCCCCGACGCACCTCATCTCTTTCTCTCACGCCTGCCTCTCCCTCTCCTATCCACACCTTCCTCGCCACCTCCGCCTGGGTCGATGCCCTCTGCCACACGCCCGTGCAGCCTGCTGTTGCCCCGACTCAGGCAGCGCGCAGGACGGCTGCACCTGAAGGAAATATGCCCTAGAGGTAATAATAAAGTTATTATTTATTTCCTTATTTCATGATAAATGTTTATTATTCATGCTACAATTGTATTAACGGGAAACATAATATATGTGTGAATACATAGACAAACATAGTGTCACTAGTATGCCTCTACTTGACTAGCTCATTAATCAAAGATGGTTAAGTTTCCTAACCATAGACATGAGTTGTCATTTGATTAACGGGATCACATCATTAGGAGAATGATGTTATTGACTTGACCCATTCCGTTAGCTTAGCACTTGATCGTTTAGTATGTTGCTATTGCTTTCTTCATGACTTATACATGTTCCTATGACTATGAGATTATGCAACTCCCGTTTACCGGAGGAACACTTTGTGTGCTACCAAACGTCACAATGTAACTGGGTGATTATAAACGTGCTCTATAGGTGTCTCCGAAGGTACTTGTTGAGTTGGCGTATTTCGAGATTAGGATTTGTCACTCCCATCGTCGGAGAGGTATCTCTGGGCCCACTCGGTAATACACATCACTATAAGCCTTGCAAGCATTGTAACTAATGAGTTAGTTGCGGGATGATGTATTACGGAATGAGTAAAGAGACTTGCCGGTAACGAGATTAAACTAGGTATTGAGATACCGACGATCGAATCTCGGGCAAGTAACATATCGATGACAAAGGGAACAACGTATGGTGTTATGCGGTTTGACCGATAAAGATCTTCATACAATATGTAGCAGCCAATATGAGTATGCAGGTTCCGCTATTGGTTATTGACCGGAGACGTGTCTCGGTCATGTCTACATAGTTCTCGAACCCGTAGGGTCCGCACACTTAACGTTCGGTGACGATTTGTATTGTGACTTTATGTGTTTTGATGTACCGAAGGTAGTTTGGAGTCCCGGATGAGATCGGGGACATGACAAGGAGTCTCAAAATGGTCGAGACGTAAAGATCGATATATTGGACGACTATATTCGGACATTGGAAAGGTTCCGAGTGATTCGACTATCTTTCAGAGTATCGGAGAGTTACGGGAATTCGCCGGGGAGTATATGGGCCTTATTGGGCTTTAGGGGAAAGAGAGAGGAGAGGCTGCACCCCCCACCCCCCAATGCTTAGTCCGAATTGGACTAGGGGGAGGGGCGCCGCCCCCTCCTTCCTTCTCTTCTCTTTTCCTTTTCCTTCTCTCCTACTCCTACTACTTGGAAGGGCTCCTAGTTCTACTAGGAAAGGGGGAATCCTACTCCCGGTGGGAGTAGGACTCCCCTAGGGCGCGCCATAGAGAGGGTCGGCCCTCCCTCTCCTCCACTCCATTATATACCGGGAGGGGGCACCCCTCGGAGACACAACAATTGATCA
>NC_057800.1:286987658-287000494 GCF_018294505.1 Triticum aestivum | reverse complement strand
GCCCATGTAGGCCCAATACTTCCTCGGGGGGTTCCGGTAACCCCTCGGTACTCTGGCAAAATACCCAAACCACTCGAAACCATTCCGATGTCTGAATACTACCTTCTAATATATGAATCTTTACCTCTCGACCATTTCAAGACTCCTCGTCATGTCCGTGATCTCATCCGGGACTCCAAACAAACTTCGGTCACCAAAACACATAACTCATAGTACAAATCATCATCGAACATTACGCGTGCGGACCCTACGGGTTCGAGAACTATGTAGACATGACCGAGACACATCTCCGGTCAATAACCAATAGCAGAACCTAGATGCTCATATTGGTTCCTACATATTCTACGAAGATCTTTATCGGTTAAACCGCAATGACAACATATGTTATTCCCTTTGTCATCGGTATGTTACTTGCCCGAGATTCGATCGTCGGTATCCTCACACCTAGTTCAATCTCATTACCGGCAAGTCTCCCTACTCGTTCCGTAATGCATCATCCCGTAACTAACTCATTAGTCACATTGCTTGGAAGGCTTATAGTGATGTGCATTACCGAGAGGGCCCAGAGATACCTCTCCGATACACGGAGTGACAAATCCTAATCTCGATCTATGCCAACTCAACAAACACCATCGGAGACACCTGTAGAGCATCTTTATAATCACCCAGTTACGTTGTGACATTTGATAGCAGACAAGGTGTTCCTTCGGTATACGAGAGTTGCATAATCTCATAGTCTGAGGAACATGTATAAGTTATGAAGAAAGCAATAGCAATAAAACTGAACGATCATTATGCTAAGCTAACGGATGGGTCTTGTCCATCACATCATTCTCTAATGATATGATCTCATTCATCAAATGACAACACATGTCCATGGCTAGGAAACTTAACCATCTTTGATTAACGAGCTAGTCAAGTAGAGGCATACTAGGGACACTCTGTTTGTCTATGTATTCACGCATGTACTAAGTTTCCGGTTAATACAATTCTAGCATGAATGATAAACATTTATCACGATATAAGGAAATATAAATAACAACTTTATTATTGCCTCTAGGGCATATTTCCTTCAAATAATTCATAAACATGGGTGGCAAAACACCCTCTCCTCGGCCGAAATGACAGACATCGAATAATTCATAAACCATGGGTGGAAAACACCCTCTCCTCGGTCGAAATTGCTCGTGCCCACTATTTCAAGCATGCCCTCCTCGCTCGAAGTCGCTCGCGCTCACAATTTCAAAACATGCCCTACTCGCCCGAAATCGCTGGCGCCCACTATTTGGGAGAAACAAAGTTACCCTACTATCCCCGACCCTCAAGACACGGACCCAAGCCCAGAAGCCAAAAGGCAGGGGTAGAACTGTAACTTCCCCCATATTTTAGACAAATGCGTCCGTAAGACATGGTTCACCCTGAAGGAAATATGCCCTAGAGGCAATAATAAAGTTATTATTTATTTCCTTATATCATGATAAATGTTTATAATTCATGCTAGAATTGTATTAATCGGAAACATAATACATGTGTGAATACATAGACAAACAGAGTGTCACTAGTATGCCTCTACTTGACTAGCTCGTTGATCAAAGATGGTTATGTTTCCTAGCCATAGACATGAGTTGTCATTTGATTAATGGGATCACATCATTAGGAGAATGATGTGATTGACTTGACCCATTCCGTTAGCTTAGCACTTGATCGTTTAGTATGTTGATATTGCTTTCTTCATGACTTATACATGTTCCTATGACTATGAGATTATGCAACTCCCGTTTACCGGAGGAACACTTTGTGTGCTACCAAACGTCACAACGTAACTAGGTGATTATAAAGCTGCTCTACAGGTGTGTCCGAAGGTACTTGTTGAGTTGGCGTATTTCGAGATTAGGATTTGTCACTCCGATTCTCGAAGAGGTATCTCTGGGCCCACTCGGTAATGCACATCACTATAAGCCTTTCAAGCATTGTAACTAATGAGTTAGTTGTGGGATGATGTATTACGGAACAAGTAAAGAGACTTGCCGGTAACGAGATTGAACTAGGTATTGAGATACCGACGATCGAATCTCGGAGAAGTAACATACCAATGACAAAGGGAACAATGTATGTTGTTATGCGGTTCGACCGATAAAGATCTTCGTAGAATATGTAGGAGCCAATAAGGGCATCCAGGTTCTGCTATTGGTTATTGACCAGAGAAGTGTCTCGGTCATGTCTACATAGTTCTCGAACCCGTAGTGTCCGCACGCTTAACGTTCGTTGACGATATAGTATTTATGAGTTATGTATGTTGGTAACCGAATGTTGTTCGGAGTTCCGGATAAGATCACGGACATGACGAGGAACTCCGGAATGGTCCGGAGATAAAGTTTGATATATGGGATAATAGTGTTTGGTCTCCGGAAGGGTTCCGAAATTCACCGGAAGGGGGTCCGGATGTTTCCCGAAATGTTTGGGTATGAGAACACTTTATTTGGGCCAAAGGGGAAAGCCCACAAGGTTTTTGGAAAGCGAAAAAGGAAGTTTTGCGGAGTCCAGGGGCCAAACACCAGGGTCCCTGGCATTTGGGTCCAGACGCCGGGAACCCTGGCGTCTGGCCCTGGAGTCCGAGAAGGATTCTTGCCTTTCGGGTGAAACCGACTTTGTGGAGGCTTTTACTCCAAGTTTCGACCCCAAGGCTCAACATATAAATAGAGGGGTAGGGCTAGCACCCAAGACATATCAAGAAACACCCGGTCGTGTGTCGGCTACCCTGTCCCCTCTAGTTTAAGCTCCGTCATAGTTTTCGTAGTGCTTAGGTGAAGCCCTGCGGGGATTGTTCTTCACCAACACCATCACCACACCGTCGTGCTGCCGGAACTCATCTACTACTTCGCCCCTCTTGCTGGATCGAGAAGGCGAGGACGTCATCGAGCTGAATGTGTGCTGAACACGGAGGTGCCGTACGTTCGATACTTGATCGAGACGGATCGTGAAGGTGTACGACTTCATCAACCGCGTTGATAAACGCTTCCGCTTACGGTCTACGAGGGTACATAGACAACACTCTCCCCTCTCATTGCTATGCATCACCATGATCCTGCGTGTGCGTAGGAAATTTTTGAAATTACTACGTTCCCCAATAGTGGCATCCGAGCTAGGTTTTATTCGTAGATGTTATATGCACGAGTAGAACACAAGTGAGTTGTGGACGATACAAGTCATACTGCTTACCAGCATGTCATACTTTGGTTCGGCGGTATTGTTGGATGAAGCGACCGGACCGACATTACGCGTACGCTTACGCGAGACTGGTTCTACCGACATGCTTTGCACACAGGTGGCTGGCGGGTGTCAGTTTCTCCAACTTTAGTTGAACCGAGTGTGGCTACGCCCAGTCCTTGAGAAGGTTAAAACATCACTAACTTGACGAACTATCGTTGTGGTTTTTGATGCGTAGGTAAGAACGGTTCTTGCTCAGTCCGTAGCAACCATGTAAAACTTGCAACAACAAAGTATAGGACGTCTAACTTGTTTTTGTAGGGCATGTTGTGATGTGATATGGTTAAGACGTGATGAAATATAAATTGTTGTATGAGATGATCATGTTTTGTTGAAGTTATCAGCTATTGGCAGGAGCCTGTTGTCTCTTTATTTGCATGAGATGCAAGTGCTATGTAATTGCTTTACTTTATCGCTATGCGATAGCAATAGTTGCAAAAGCAATAGCTGGTGAGACGACCATGTGACGACACGTTGATAAAAGATCAAGATGATGGATATCATAGTGTCATGTCAGTAACAATGGAGATCATGACATTACTTTGGAGATGGAGATCAAAAGCACAAGATGATGATGGCCATATCATGTCACATATTATGATTACATGTGATGTTTATCTTTTATACATCTTATTTTGCTTGGTTCGGCGGTAGCTTTATAAGATGACCCCTTACTAAATTTCAAGGTAAAAGTTTTCTCCCTGAGTATGCACCGTTGCCAAAGTTCGTCGTGCCGAGACACCACGTGATGATCGGGTGTGATAAGCTCTATGTTCATCTACAATGGGTGCAAGCTAGTTTTGCACACGCAGAATACTCGGGTTAAACTTGACGAGCCTAGCATATGCAAATATGGCCTTGGAACACTGGAGACCGAAAGGTCGAGCGTGAATCATATAGTAGATATGATCAACATAATGATGTTCACCATTGAAAACTACTCCATCTCACATGATGATCAGACATGGTTTAGTTGATTTGGATCACGTGATCATTTAGATGACTAGAGGGATGTCTATCTAAGTGGGAGTTCCTAAATAATATGATTAATTGAACTTAAATTTATCATGAACTTAGTCTTGATAGTATTAGCATATCTATGTTGTAGATCAATAGCTCGCGTTTAGCTCCCCTGTTTTATTTTTGATATGTTCCTAGAGAAAAATAAGTTGAAAAATGTTAGTAGCAAAGATGGGGACTAGCTCCGTGATCTGAGGATTATCCTCATTGCTGCACAAAAGTATTATGTCCTTGATGCACTGCTAGGTGACAGAACTAGGAGCACATGCAGACGTTTTGACAAAATCTCGGTATGATAACTACTTGATAGTTTAGTGCACCATGCTTTACGGCTTAGAACCGGGACTTCAAAAATGTTTTGGACGCCACGGAGCATATAAGATGTTCCAAAAGTTGAAATTGGTATTTCATACTCATGCCCGTGTCGAGAGTTATGAGACCTTTGACATTACTTTGCCTACAAGATGGAGGAAAATAGCTCAACCAGTAAGCATGTGCTCAGATTGTCTGAGTACTACAATCACTTGAATCAAGTGGGAGTTAATCTTCCACATAAGATAGTGATTGACAAAGTTCTCTAGTCACTATCACCAAGTTGCTAGAACTTCGTGATGAACTATAATATGCAAGGGATAATGGCAACGAGTCCCGAGCTCTTCGTGATGCTAAAATCGATGAAGGTAGAAATCAAGAAAAGCATCAAGTGTTGATGGTTAACAAGGCCACTAGTTTCAAGAAAAGGGTAAAGGGAACAAGGGGAACTTCAAGAAGAATGGCAAGCAAGTTGCTGCTCAAGTGAAGAAGCCCAAGTCTGGACCTAAGCCTGAGACTAAGTGTTTTTACTGTAAAGGGACTAGTCACTGGAAGCGGAACTGCCCCAAGTATTTGGCGGATAAGAAGGATGGCAAAGTGAACAAAGGTATATTGTATATACATGTTATTGATGTGTACTTTACTAGTGTTTATAGCAACCCCTCGGTATTTGATACTAGTTCAGTTGCTAAGAGTAGTAACTTGAAACGGGAGTTGTAGAAAGAACAGAGACTAGTTAAGGATGAAGTAACGATGTGTGTTGGAAGTAGTTCCAAGAATGATATGATCATCATCGCACACTCCCTATACTTTCAGGATTAGTGTTGAACCTACATAAGTGTTATTTGGTGTTTGCGTTGAGCATGAATATGATTTGATCATGTTTATTGCAATACAATTATTCATTTAAGTTAGAGAATAATTGTTATTCTATTTACATGAATAAAACCTTCTATGGTTATACACCCAATGAAAATGGTTTGTTGAATCTCGATCGTAGTGATACACATATTCATAATATTGAAGCCAAAATATGCAAAGTCAATAATGATAGTGCAACTTATTTGTGGCACTGCCGTTTAGGTCATATTGGTGTAAAGCGCATGAACAAAATCCACGCTGATGGGCTTTTGGAATCACTTGATTATGAATCAGTTGATGCTTGCGAACCATGCCTCATGGGCAAAGATGACTAAGACTCCGTTCTCCAAAACAATGGAGCGAGCAACTGACTTAATGGATATAATACATACTGATGTATGAGGTCCGATGAGTGTTGAGGCTCGCGACGGGTATCATTATTTTCTGACCTTCACAGATGATTTGAGCAGATATGGGTATATCTACTTGAAGAAACATAAGTCTGAAACATTTGAAAAGTTTAAAGAATTTCGGAGTGAAGTGAAAAATCATCATAACAAGAAAATAAAGTTTCTACGATCTGATCGCGGAGGCGAATATTTGAGTTACGAGTTTGGTCTTCAATTAAAACAATGTGGAATAGTTTCACAAAATCATGCCACCTGGAACACCACAACGTAATGGTGTGTCCGAACGTCATAACCGTACTTTATTTGATATAGTGCAATCTATGATGTCTCTTACCGATTTACCACTATCATTTTGGGGTTATGCATTAGAGACAGCTGCATTCACATTAAAAAGGGCAACATCTAAATCCATTGAGACGACACCGTATGAACTGTGGTTTAGCAAGAAACCTAAGTTGTCATTTCTTAAAGTTTGGGGTTGCGATGCTTATGTGAAAAAGTTTCATCTTCATAATCTCAAACCCACGTGGAGAAGCGCGTCTTCATAGGATACCCAAAAGTAACTGTTGGGTACACCTTCTATCATAGATCCGAAGGCAAGATATTTGTTGCTGAGAATGGATCCTTTCTAGAGAAGGAGTTTCTCTTGAAAGAAGTGAGTGGGAGGAAAGTAGAACTTGATGAGGTAACTGTACCTGCTCCCTTATTGGAAAGTAGTTTATCACAGAAATATGTTTCTGTGACTCCTACACCAATTAGTGAGGAAGCTAATGATGATGATCATATAACTTTAGATCAAGTTACTACCGAACCTCGTAGGTCAACCAGAGTGAGATCCGCACCAGAGTGGTACGGTAATCCTGTTCTGGAGGTCATGTTAATTGACCATGACGAACCTACGAACTATGAGGAAGCGATGATGAGCCCAGATTCCGGGAAATGGCTTGAGGCCATGAAATCTGAGATGGGATCCATGTATGAGAACAAAGTGTGGACTTTGGTTAACTTGCCCGATGATCGGCAAGCCATAGAAAATAAATGGATCTTCAAGAGGAAGATGGACGCTGGTAGTAGTGTTACTATCTACAAAGCTAGACTTGTCGAAAAAAGGTTTTGACAAAGTTCAAGGTGTTGACTACAATGAGATTTTCTCACTCGTAGCGATGCTTAAGTCTGTCTGAATCATGTTAGCAAATTGCCACATTTTATGAAATCTGGCAAATGGATGTCAAAACTACATTCCTTAATGGATTTCTTAAAGAAGAGTTGTATATGATGCAACCAGAAGGTTTTGTCGATCATAAAGGTGCTAACAAAATGTGCAAGCACCAGCGATCCATCTATGGACTGGTGCAAGCATCTCAGAGTTGGAATATACGCTTTGATGAGTTGATCAAAGCATATAGTTATATACAGACTTGTGGTGAAGCCTGTATTTACAAGAAAGTGAGTGGGAGAACTACAACATTTCTGATAAATATATGTGAATGACATATTGTTGATCAGAAATAATGTAGAATTTTCCGGAAAGCATAAAGGAGTATCTGAAAGGAGTTTTTCAAATAAAGACCTCGGTGAAGCTACTTACATATTGAGCATCTAGATCTATAGAGATAGATCAAGACGCTTGATAAGTTTTTTCAATGAGTACATACCTTGACAAGATTTTAAAGTAGTTCAAAATGGAATAGTCAAAGAAAGAGTTCTTACCTGTGTTACAAGGTTTGAAATTGAGTAAGACTCAAAGCCCAACCACGGCAGAAGATAGAAAGAGAATGAAAGTCATTCCCTATGCCTCAGCCATAGTTTCTATAAAGTATGTCATGCTGCATACCAGATCTATTATATACCCTACACTGAGTTTAGCAAGGGAGTACAATAGTGATCTAGGAGTAGATCACTGGACAGCAGTCAAAATTATCCTTAGTGGAATAAGGATATGTTTCTCTATTATGGATGTGACAAAAGGTTCGTCATAAAGGGTTACGTCGATGCAAATTTTGACACTGATCCAGATGACTCTAAGTCTCAATCTGGATACATTTTGAAAGTGGGAGCAATTAGCTAGAGTAGCTCCGTGCAGAGCATTGTTGACATAGAAATTTGCAAAATACATATGAATCTGAATGTGGCAGACCCGTAGACTAAACTTCTCTCACAAGCAAAACATGATCACACCTTAGTACTCTTTGGGTGTTAATCACATAGCGATGTGAACTAGATTATTGACTCTAGTAAACCCTTTGGGTGTTGGACACATGACGATGTGAACTATGGGTGTTAATCACATGGTGATGTGAACTATTGGTGTTAAATCACATGGCGATGTGAACTAGATTATTGACTCTAGTGCAAGTGGGAGACTGAAGGAAATATGCCCTAGAGGCAATAATAAAGGCATTATTTATTTCCTTATATCATGATAAATGTTTATTATTCATGCTAGAATTGTATTAACAGAAACATAATACATGTGTGAATACATAGACAAACAGAGTGTTACTAGTATGCCTCTACTTGACTAGCTCGTTGATCAAAGATGGTTATGTTTCCTAGCCATAGACATGAGTTGTCATTTGATTAACGGGATCACATCATTAGGAGAATGATGTGATTGACTTGACCATTTCCATTACCTTAGCACTTGATCGTTTAGTATGTTGATGTTGCTTTCTTCCTGACTTATACATGTTCCTATAACTATGAGATTATGCAACTCCCGTTTACCGGAGGAACACTTTGTGTGCTACCAAACGTCACAAGTAACTGGGTGATTATAAAGGTGCTCCACAGGTGTCTTCGAAGGTGCTTGTTGAGTTGGCGTATTTCAATGTTAGGATTTGTCACTCCTATTGTCGGAGTGGTATCTCTGGGCCCACTCGGTAATGCACATCACTATAAGCCTTGCAAGCATTGCAACTAATGAGTTAGTTGCGGGCTGATGTATTATGGAACAAGTAAAGAGACTTGCCAGTAACGAGATTGAACTAGGTATTGAGATACCAACGATCGAATCTTGGGCAAGTAACATACCAATGACAAAGGGAACAACGTATGTTGTTATGCGGTTCGACCGATAAAGATCTTCGTAGAATATGTAGGAGCTAATATGGGCATCCAGGTTCCGCTATTGGTTATTGACCAGAGAAGTGTCTCGGTCTGGCCTACATAGTTCTCGAACCTGTAGGGTCTGCACGCTTAACGTTCGTTGATGATATAGTATTTATGAGTTATGTATGTTGGTAACCGAATGTTGTTCGGAGTTCCGGATAAGATCACGGACATGATGAGGAACTCCGGAATGGTCCGAAGATAAAGTTTGATATATGGGATAATAGTGTTTGGTCTCCGGAAGGGTTCCGGAATTCACCGGAAGGGGTTCCGGATGTTTCCCGAAATGTTTGGGTACGAGAACACTTTATTTGGGCCAAAGGGGAAAACCCACAAGGTTTTTGGAAAGCGCAAAAGGAAGTTTTGCGGAGTCCAGGGGCCAGACGCCAGGGTCCCTGGCGTCTGGGTCCAGACGCCAGGGTCCCTGGCGTCTGGGTCCAGACGCCGGGAACCCTTGCGCCTGGCCCTGGAGTCCGAGAAGGACTCTTGCTTTTCGGGTGAAACCGACTTTGTGGAGGGTTTTACTCCAAGTTTCGACCCCAAGGCTCAACATATAAATAGAGGGGTAGGGCTAGCACCCAAGACATATCAAGAAACACCAAGCTGTGCGTCGGCTACCCCGCCCCCTCTAGTTTATCCTCCGTCATAGTTTTCGTAGTGCTTGGGCGAAGCCCTGCTGAGATTGTTCTTCGCCAACACCGTCACCACGCCGTCATGCTGCCGAAACTCATCTACTACTTTGCCCCTCTTGCTGGATCGAGAAGACAAGGACGTCATCGAGCTGAACGTGTGCTGAACATGGAGGTGACGTACGTTCGGTACTTGATTGGGACGGATCGTGAAGGTGTACGACTACATCAACCACGTTGATAAACGCTTCCGCTTACGGGCTACGAGGGTATGTAGACAACACTCTCCCCTCTCGTTGCTATGCATCACTATGATCCTGCGTGTGCGTAGGATTTTTTTTGAATTACTGCGTTCCCCAACACACCCTCCTAATTCCCCATTCATACACCGTGGGTGCCAAATCACCTTCTCCCCAGCCGCGAAACCTCGCCCCCTCCTCCATGGTGCCCCCACCGCACCAAATTCACCGCTGCCCCTCCTCCCTAATGCTGGAGCCGCTGTCCGTTTGCCTCATGCACTGTGTCGTGTGCCTCTTACTCTGTGTTGAGATGGACTCTAGATTGAGTGTGTTTTGACCATCCACAATCCAGTCCCTCACACAAACGTCAAGTCAGGAAGCCACCAACGGAAACTCTAGAAGGTTTTGAAGGTCGCCCTGAAACCATACCGTCACAGAAGGGATAGACGAAATAAGTGTGCCTCTTTTTTCTCTTTATTTCTCTTCTCAATCCTCAAAGCCTCCTCTAGTGAATAAAGAGTTCATGGACCCAAGTTCTTTAATTAATGAAAAAGGAATAAAGAGAGAGGTATGATGTTAATTAAGTAATAAAAATAGAAAAGAAAAAGGTTCTAATCACCTAACGGATCGCAGCTCCAACATTCGCTATCTTCCCTGACACATGCCCATGGGCCACCACCACTAGTTTTGCAACTAGCTCATTGTTGCAATTTTACCAGCACAACAATTGGTCTGCTGCAGACCGACGAAGACAAATGCGAGGGAGTGACATCTAGATCCTCGTAACAGCAAACCAAAGACGCATGTCACTTGAAGCTTCGGCACCAGTGCCAACAACCGCCCACCTGCCGGAGAGGAGGATGGCAGCGAGGTTGCAGCCGGGGTCGGGCGTGCTAGCTGGCTTTGCCAACTGCCTCCACGATGATCATCGACCACACATAATGCTCTCACCTCGCCGAACAGGAGGATGGAGACGAGGTTGCAGGAGAGGAGGCGAGCCGACCTGGCAGGAGCTCCGATGCTCACCGACGATGGTGTGATGGCAGGGATGATGATTATTTTTCTTGCAACATTCTCCATGTTGCAAGAAAGGTTTCTGTATGTAGCGACCAGACCTCAAACAGTCTGATCTCTGTGCTCCGGTGTCATCCCTAGATCAGTAATGCTGACACCACACAGTACTCGAAGGATTTATAACAGAGTAGCAATCACACACTTATTACATCGAGTGTCTCAAACGAGAACTTATTACAACAAATATGGCTTAAGGTCATCTAATAACGATAACAGCGGAAGGCTTGGAAGATAAGTGAGTCCATCAACTCCAACGGCATCACTGAGTATAGAACCACGACCTAAAAACTCCTTCATCGTCGTCTGAAAAATCTGCAACATTAACGTTGCAGCCCGAAATGGGTCAGCACATGGAATATGCTGGCAAGGTAACACATAGAGAGTAATGGAATGAAACAGCTATACTATATGCATATTTGGCTGGTGGAAAGCTCTATGGTTACAGTTTTGCGTAAAGCCAATTTTTCCCTACTACAAAGGAATAAATGTTATTTAACTATCATGGTAGTTATTAAACATTGAGAATGGTTGACAGCATCCTCAATCCCAATTAAGCATCATCATTAAACAAAATCCAACAAAATTAATTTAGAGTAACATGTTGAGATTCACATAAAAATCCAGGTACTAGATACTCAAGATGTCCATAACTGGGGACACGGCTAACCATGATTAGTTTATTACACTCTACAGAGGTTTGCGCACTTTTCCCCACAAGGCTCGATCGCCTCCGTTTGGTTTCTCGCACTACAAGGTGTTTGAGAAGACGGGTGACAGAGACATAGTCTTTCAGAAGCGCTAGGACCTTACGATCGGGTAGACCGTACCACCTACATCCCCTACATTTGCTAGTCTACCACTGTAAGAGTTCGCACGACTTAGTCAACTATGCTAGAGCCCATAATAGCTTGTGGCTGCACACAGAAGTTTCTAGCATGAAAAATCTCATGATCCCTTTGAGCCTGGGTGGCGGTCCAAAAAAAACAGGCAAGTCCTGGAATACCCAGGTGCCTCAATCCACCCAGATATGTGTTTAAGTTGCCACCTTAGATAAACCATTAATTAACAAAACTCACATCTGTCATGGATATCACTCACCCAATCCACGTCTACTAGCATAGCATGGCATAATAAGCAAATGCGGAAGTAACTCCCAAAGGTTTGATAATAAACAGGTAATAGGTACTACCTCAACTACTTCCCATCCCACAATTTAATTAGATCCTAATCATGCAATGTGTGAGGATTTGATCTAATGCAATAAAACTGGGTAGTAGAAAAGGTATGATCAAAGTGTTACTTGCCTTGCTGATGATCCGCGAAACCTAGAGATTCGAAGTAACAAGCGGCGCACTCCGGGTACTCTATCGCAGACAAACAAACAAGCATACAATAAGTACTCATCTAATGCACGGGTAAAACTCAAATAAGAGATCTAACCAGAAGGTTCAACTTAAGAACTCCGGTTTGCAAAAAGAATCAAATCGAACGAAACAACGAAAGTCAAACGGCGAAAGAAAACAACTTCGTTCTACTAATCTAGATCTATGGCAATTTTTACAGTAGCAAAATCTTGTTTAAGTTGGTTAAACGGATAGAGGGTTTCGAGACGAAACTCCAGGCGCTTGAATCGCCTGATTCCGATAAACGAGCGAAAAGTTATACTAAAACGAAAATCGGATCAGGAATCGCGATCAGAAAAATCACGGATTAAATCTGAGGAAAAAAATGACGAACGTTCGCTAGAACGAACGAACGGATGAACACTCGCTATTTAAATAAACCGGAAAAACCGATCTATTTATAAAAAACCGAATCTAAAAAACCGACGATTTTTCGAAAAAAAACTAAAAAAACGGCGCGGAAAACGAGGCGGCGAACCTCGGGCGGCGTGCGGCGGCGGCGGCGACGCG
>NC_057800.1:286971164-286987306 GCF_018294505.1 Triticum aestivum | reverse complement strand
GGCGCTGGCGGTGGCGGGCGCTGGGGCTGGGCGGCTTAGGGTTTCGGCTGGGGCTGGGCCTCCCCCGGCTTGTAAAGGCTAGCCGGGCCGGAGTCCTAGTCGGACACGGCCCGTAGGTCGGTTCGTTTTTTTACGCGTAGAAGAAAAATAAAAAGAAATACTAAACGGACTCCAAAAATTCCGAAATAAATTTTCATGGGCTTCTAAAATCAAGCCTCACAAGGTGAACATTTATTTGGGGCCTAAATGCAATTTTGAAAAACGCACATTTTTCCTAAATTCAAATAAAACACCGAAAAACTCCGAAGTAAAATCTTATTTGATTTTATTATTAAATCCTCAATATTTCTTTATTTTGGGAAAGTCATTTTATTCCCTCTCTCATATTTTTGTAATAGAAATAATTGATGATAAAATAATTAAAATCAAATGATCCTATTCTCAAAATTTGAGAAAACTCAAATATGAAAATAACGAAATCCCCAACTCTCTCCGTGGGTCATTGAGTTGCGTAGAATTTCTAGGATTAACCAAAATGCAAAAATAAAATATGATATGCAATGATAATCTAATGTATAACATTCCAAATTGAAAATTTGGGATGTTACAAACCTACCCCCCTTAAGATGAATCTCGCCCTCGAGATTCGGGTTGGCTAGGAAATAGGTGATGGTGGTCCTTGAGCAATTCTTCCTCTCGTTCCCAGGTGGCTTCATCCTCTATGTGGTGGCTCCACTGAACTTTGCAAAACTTGATAACCTTGCTGCGAGTGACTTGATTGGCAAACTCGAGAATCTTAACGGGTCTCTCCTCGTAGGTCAAATCATTATCCAACTGAATAATTTCCAAAGGCACTGTGTCTCTCAACGGTATGTCAGCCATCTCCGCGTGGCACTTCTTCAACTGAGAAACGTGGAACACATCATGAACTCCTGACAATCCTTCAGATAATTCCAACTTGTAGGCCACTTCTCCCATACACTCCAAAACTCGATATGGTCCTACAAATCGTGGCGCTAACTTCCCTTTAACTCCAAAACGCTTTGTTCCCCGAAGTGGAGATACTCGAAGATAAGCTCTATCTCTGACTTCGTAAACGGTCTCCTTGCGTTTAGAATCTACATAACTCTTCTGTCTGGACTGGGCTACCTTGAGCCTATCGCGAATCAACTTCACCTTCTGTTCAGACTCTTTAATCAAGTCAGGTCCAAACAACTGGTGGTCTCCAACTTCGTCCCATGACAACGATGTCCTACACCTCCTTCCGTACAAGGCTTCGAAAGGGGTCATCTTTAAACTAGTTTGGTAACTGTTGTTGTAAGAGAACTCTGCATATGGCAAATTGTCGTCCCAACTAGATCCGTAATCTAGCGCACAAGCTCTCAGCATATCCTTCAAAATCTGATTGACTCTCTCGGTCTGTCCATCTGTCTGTGGATGAAAAGTTGTACTGAATTCTAGCCTAGTACCCAAAGTTTCGTGCAACTGCTTCCAGAACTTTGAGGTAAACTGGGTTCCTCTATCTGATACGATACTCCTTGGAACTCCATGCAAACATACGATCCTGGTCATGTATATCTTTGCCAACTTAGCACTGGTGTAAGTGGTCTTTACTGGGATGAAATGAGCTACTTTCGTCAATCGATCAACTACAACCCAAATCGAGTCGTAGCCTGAACGAGTCCTGGGTAATCCCGTGATAAAATCCATGCCTAACTTATCCCACTTCCATTCGGGTATCGGCAATGGTTGTAACAATCCTGCTGGCTTCTGATGCTCTGCCTTTACTCTCTGACATACATCACAAACTGCTACATACTCCGCAATATCCTTCTTCATTCCGGTCCACCAGAAAATATCCTTCAAATTCAAATACATCTTGGTATTTCCTGGGTGAATCGAATATGGTGAATCGTGTGCCCCTTGCAGAATCAACTTCCCGATCTCCGAGTCATTGGGCACATAAACACGGTCTTCAAACCATAGGGTGTCGTGCTCATCCTCACGAAATCCTTTAGCTTTTCCTTTGCTCAGTTTCTCCTTTATAGCGGCAATCTCTTTGTCAGTCTTCTGAGCTTCTCTGATTCTATCCATCAAGGTTGACTGAATCTCCAATGCTGCTACATAGCCTCTTGGAACTATTTCCAAACATAGTTCACGAAGATTTTCTGCTAACTCCTTGGGTATTTCTCCCATCATTAACGTATTGACATGGCTCTTATGGCTTAAGGCGTCAGCTACTACATTAGCCTTTCCGGGATGGTATTGCAATCTCATATCATAATCCTTGATGAGTTCCAACCATCTCCTTTTTCTGAGATTCAACTCCTTCTATGTGAAAATGTACTTCAAACTCTTATGATCCGTGTACACCTCACAATGGTTTCCAATGAGGAAATGCCTCCATGTTTTCAAAGCATGCACTACGACTGCTAACTCCAAATCATGCGTGGCATAATTCAACTCATGAGGCTTCAGTTGTCTTGAGGCATATGAAACAACTCTCCCTTCCTGCATAAGCACTGCTCCAAGTCCCCGACGTGAAGCGTCGTAATACACCTCATAATTCTTGGTCTGATCTGGCAAAATCAGCACAGGTGATGTAACCAAACGTTTCTTCAATTCCTGGAAACTGGCCTCACATTCCTCAGTCCATATGAACTTGGTATCCTTTTTCAACAACTCCGTCATAGGCTTCGCAATCTTTGAGAAATTCTCAATGAATCTCCGGTAGTATCCTACGAGTCCAAAAAAACTCCGGATCTCTCCAACTGTTGTTGGCGTTTCCCACTTGGTCACGGTATCTACTTTGGTAGGATCTACTGCTATACCTTCTCCAGATATAACGTGTCCGAGGAATCCTACTTCCTTCAACCAAAACTCACATTTGTTGAACTTGGTATATAATTGATGTTCTTTGAGCTTTCCAAGTACCAAACGCAAATGCTCCTTATGCTCCTCTTCATTCTTCGAATAAACCAGGATATCATCAATGGACACTACGACGAACTTATCCAAAAACTCCATAAATACTTTGTTCATCATGTTCATAAAATAGGCAGGTGCGTTAGTTAGACCAAATGACATAACAGTATACTCATACAGCCCATACCTGGTGGTAAAAGCTGTCTTAGGAATATCCTATTCTCGAATCTTCAACTGGTGGTATCCTGATCGCAGATCGATCTTGGAAAATACCTTAGCTCCTTGCAATCGATCAAACAGATCATTGATCATTGGTAGTGGGTACTTGTTCTTAATCGTTACTTCGTTCAATCCTTGATAACCAACAACCATCCTTAATGATCCATCCTTCTTCTCCACTAGAAGTACTGGCGATCCCCAAGGCGAAGAACTTGGGCGAATATATCCCTTATCCAGTAACTCCTTAATCTGCTTCTTAATTTCTACCAAATCCTTTGCTGGCATCCTATATGGTCTCTTTGATATTGGCCCGGTGCCTGGCAATAGCTCAATCAAAAACTCAATATCTCTATCCGGTGGCATGCCTGGCAACTCCTTTGGAAATACTTCAGGGAAATCCCTTACCACTGGTACTTCCTCCTGCACAACTCCTGTTAAGCAATTTACTTGAGTCCTCTTCGGCACATGTCAGGATACATACTTGATCCTTCTCCCTTCTGGGGTGGTAAGCAAAATTGACTTACTAGCGCATTCAATATTTCCTTCATACTTTGATAACCAATCCATGCCTAATATCACATCCAATCCTTGAGATTCCAATACTATTAGGTCTGAGGGAAAACATAGTTACCAATCCTTAATGGTAACCGATCACACCATAGACTAGCCACATACTCTGCTCCAGACGAGGTTACTAACATGGGTGACCTAAGGGCTTGGATTGGTAGGTTATACTTATCCACAAATCCCCTGGAGATGTATGAATGCGATGCACCAGTATCAAAAAAAACGAGTGCAGTAAATGACTTAACCAGAAACTTACCTATTACTGCATCAGGCTGAGCTTCAACCTCCTCCACGCTAACGTGGTTCACTTGTCCCCTATTAAAAGGGTTCAGCTTCTTCCCAGAGCTTCCATTGCCATTTCCATTTTGTATCTCAGGGCATTCATTGGCATAATGTCCGGTCTTCGAACAATTAAAGCAAGTGACTTGGCTCAGGTCCTTGTTGGCTGGGGTTGATGGGTTGGTGCGATTCTGGCCATTGCTTCCTCCATTTCCATTACCATTCCTGGTGCCATTGTGATTGTGCGAGCTACCTCCTCCATGGGTATGCTGAAAATGTCCTCCCGGTCTAGGGGTAAAACGTGGCTTCTACTGAGTTCCTGAAGTGTACTTTCCTTGTCCATACTTCCTCTTGCGATTCTCAATTTGCTGCTGCTTCCCTTCAATCATAAGAGCACGATCTACCAACTCCTGGTAGTTGTTGAAGGTTGCTACCATCAACTGCATGCTCAACTCATCATTCAGTCCTTCCAGAAACTTCTCTTGCTTAGCTGCATCCGTAGTGGCGTCATCTGGGGCATAACGTGCTAACTTACTAAAGTCCTCAACATACTGGCCAACTGTCCGTCCTCCTTGGCGCAAGTTGCGAAACTCATGCTTCTTCATGGCCATAGCTCCTGCTGAAACATGTGCAGTACGAAAAGCCTGCTGAAACTGGTCCCATGTGAAAGTGTCGACAGGGAAAGTGGCTGTGAAATTCTCCCACCATGATGTTGCTGGTCCTTCAAGTTGATGTGCGGCAAACTTCACCTTCTCCGCATCTGTGCATCCTGCTGTGGTCAACTCTCTAGCTGTCTTGCAGAGCCAATCATCTACTACTATCGGCTCGGTGCTACTGGAAAACACTGGCGGATTCAGCCTAAGAAAACGGGCTAAGTGGTCAACTGGTGGTGGTGGTGGTGGTGGGTTGTTGTTGTTGTTCTCCTGATTCTGATTCTGGACTAGCAACTGCATCAATGTGTTCTGCTGCTGGATCAACTGAGTGAGCTCCGGTGGAAAGGTAAATCCGGGGTCACGTCTCGGAGGCATCTGAGGGTTTAGAAAAGATGAGATGTAAGAATAGAGGGGGTCTAAAGAGAAAACACTACCCATATGCACATGAGGCAAAATCAAACAATTCACTTCATTCAATCAAACAAGGGCATACAATTGATCTAACTATCGCAAAAGTGCTCGGACTACTATATTTACATGGTGGACTACTACTACTGATGAGGTGGTCTACTAGAAATATTCTTCGATTGCAGACTCCATGATATCTGCTCCAGCTTCATCAACATAGTCATCATCGCTTCCGTTTGGATTCGAATCGGTGTCGCCGATGATGATGTAGTCTTCCGGGCTAATCTCCTTGGGTTCTTCGTCTTCCTCTACTGGTGTAGGGCCTCCCATAAATATTCCAATCTTCATTGTTAGGTCGGCATTCTTATCCACCAATACTTCAATTTCTTCTTCATAATCTTTCATGTGTAGCCTTGAGTTCTTCCTCGAGTTCCTTGATTCTGTCTTAGCCTTCTTCAGATCTATCATGTCGGCACACATCTGGTTCTCCTGTCGTCGAATGTGCTGGTTTAGCTCCTGGATAAAAGCTGCAATTGATCTATCCTTCCTGGTGCTGATCATCTCCCAGTGCTCATCTCGGCACCCACAAATCTGGTAGATTGTATCCTTGAGGTCATTGCGGTAGACTTCTCCAATGCGTCCCATGGCGATGTGAGCTGCCATGCTCATTCCCAGACTTCAAGTTGGTGCATCAAAAGAAAACTCTATGGGCTCAGTGACTGGCATGAACGTCCTTCCTGGAACTTGAACTTGAATCATCCAGCGCTCTTCTTCAGGTAAAGTGGCGTTGTAGGTTCCGGTGAAGCTTGGTATTCCTATGTTCAGGTATCTAGTGACTTCCTTCAAGTGACGTCCAAAGGGTGTATCTTCATCGGGTTGCGTGAACTTGTTCCTTGCATCCGCCATCCTAAAGAGTAGAAAAGATGAGAGGTCAGAAGAGAAGAGAGTGAATAGTGATCTAGGTCTCTAACTTAGTGGTCGTCTCCTACAGTCAGCGTGTGCTCTGATACCATCTCTGTAGCGACCAGACCTCAAACAGTCTGATCTCTGTGCTCCGGTGTCATCCCTGGATCAGTAATGCTGACACCACACAGTACACGGAGGATTTATAACAGAGTAGCAATCACACACTTATTACATCGAGTGTCTCAAACGAGAACTTATTACAATAAACATGGCTTAAGGCCATCTAATAACGATAACATCGGAAGGCTTGAAAGATAAGTGAGTCCATCAACTCCAACGGCATCATTGAGTATAGAACCACGACCTAAAAACTCCTTAATCGTCGTCTGAAAAATCTGCAACATTAACGTTGCAGCCCGAAACGGGTCAGCACATGGAATATGCTGGCAAGGTAACACATAGAGAGTAATGGAATGAAACAGCTATACTATATGCATATTTGGCTGGTGGAAAGCTCTATGGTTACAGTTTTGTGTAAAGCCAATTTTTCCCTACTACAAAGGAATAAATGTTATTTAACTATCATGGTGGTTGTTAAACATTGAGAATGGTTGACAGCATCCTCAATCCCAATTAAGCATCATCATTAAACAAAACCCAACAAAATTAATTTAGAGTAACATGTTGAGATTCACATGAAAATCCAGGTACTAGATACTCAAGATGTCCATAACCGAGGACACGACTAACCATGATTAGTTTATTACACTCTGTAGAGGTTTGCGCACTTTTCCCCACAAGACTCAATCGCCTCCGTTTGGTTTCTCACACTACAAGATGTTTGAGAAGACGGATGACCGAGACATAGTCTTTCAGAAGCGCTAGCACCTTACGATCGGGTAGACCGTACCACCTACATCCCCTACATTTGCTAGTCTACCACTGTAAGAGTTCGCACGACTTAGTCAACTATGCTAGAGCCCATAATAGCTTGTGGCTGCACACAGAAGTTTGTAGCATGAAAAATCTCATGATCCCTTTGAGCCTGGGTGGCGGTCCAAAAGAAAACAGGCAAGTCCTGGAATACCCAGGTGCCTCAATCCACCCAGATGTGTGTTTAAGTTGCCACCTTAGATAAACCATTAATTAACAAAACTCACATCTGTCATGGATATCACTCACCCGATCCACGTCTACTAGCATAGCATGTCATAATAAGCAAACGCGGAAGTAACTCCCAAAGGTTTGATAATAAATAGATAATAGGTACTACCTCAACTACTTCCCATCCCACAATTTAACTAGATCCTAATCATGCAATGTGTGAGGATTTTATCTAATGCAATAAAACTGGGTAGTAGAAAATGTATGATCAAAGTGTTACTTGCCTTGCTGATAATCCGCGAAACCTAGAGATTCGAAATAACAAGCGGCGCACTCCGGGTATTCTATCGCAGACAAACAAATAAGCATATAATAAGTACTCATCTAATGCACGGGTAAAACTCAAATAAGAGATCTAACCAGAAGGTTCAACTTAAGAACTCCGGTTTGCAAAAAGAATCAAATTGAACGAAACAACGAAAGTCAAACGGCGAAAGAAAACAACTTCGTTCTACTAATCTGGATTTAGGGCAATTTTTACAGTAGCAAAATCTTGTTTAAGTTGGTTAAATGGATAGAGGGTTTCGAGATGAAACTCGAGGCGCTTGAATCGCCTGATTCCGATAAACGAGCGAAAAGTTATACTAAAACGAAAATCGGATCAGGAATCGCGATCAGAAAAATCGCGGATTAAATCCGAGAAAAAGAAAAAAACGACGAACGTTCGCTAGAACGAACGAACGGACGAACGCTCGCTATTTAAATAAACCGAAAAAACTGATCTATTTAAAAAAACCGAATCTAAAAAAAACCGACGAAAAATAGACGATTTTTCGAAAAAAACTAAAAAAAACGGCGTGGAAAATGAGCCGGCGAACCTCGGGCGGCGTGCGGTGGCGGCGGCGTCCGACGGTGCGGCGGGGCGGCGGCGGCGACGCGGCAGGACGACGGCGGCGGCGGGCGTTGGGGCTGGGCGGCTTAGGGTTTCGGCTGGGGCTGGGCCTCCCCCGGCTTATAAAAGCTAGCCGGGCTGGAGTCCTAGTCGGACACGACCCGTAGGTCGGTTCGTTTTTTTTACGCGCAGAAGAAAAATAAAAAGAATACTAAACGGACTCCAAAAATTTCGAAATAAATTTTCACGGGCTTCTAAAATTAAGCCTCACAAGGTGAACATTTATTTAGGGCCTAAATGCAATATTAAAAAGCGCACATTTTTCCTAAATTCAAATAAAACACCGAAAAACTCCGAAATAAAATCTTATTTGATTTTATTATTAAATCCTCAATATTTCTTTATTTTGGAAAAGTCATTTTATTCCCTCTCTCATATTTTTGTAATAGAAATAATTGATGATAAAATAATTAAAATCAAATGATCCTATTCTCAAAATTTGAGAAAACTCAAATATGAAAATAACGAAATCCCCAACTCTCTCCGTGGGTCATTGAGTTGCGTAGAATTTTTAGATCAACCAAAATGCAAAAATAAAATATGATATGCAATGATGATCTAATGTATAACATTTCAAATTAAAAATTTGGGATGTTACACTGTAACATTATTGATGTTGCAAAAATCTTTTCCATAACCCCTATATAAAGTTGAAGACCAAAAAAAACAGCAACACTAGTTCTATTGCAAATAAAAACTGCAAATATACCTATATTGCAAAAGTTTTACAACATAAACTCTGTTGCAAATGTTCGAACACATCATCCGTATTACTACAAAGTTGACAGTTGAATGTGGCCATTATCTTAGGTCAAATTCAATGGCTCGTGAGGCGACACATCTTTTAACCGGCGATGCGCAGCGTTGCCCATAAAGAAAAGTGAGAAAAACAACCAAACCAAACCAACCATCGTCAATTCATCATCCCGCAAGGCGGGGAAGAAAACTGGAAAGAAATATTTGCACGTTAGCCCCTAGCGAATAAAGATCCCGGGGTGACGGAAAGCCCCCTCGCCGCGTTGGGATCCGTCGCCATGGGGACGGCGACGATGGCCACGGCGTTGGGCGCGGCCATGTTGCTCTACTTCGTGCTGAGCCGGAGGCTGGCGAATCACGAGGAGGCCGCCGGTAGCTCCGGCGGGGGCGGAGGAGGGAAAAGGCGGAGGGGACGCGCGGCGCGGCAGCCATCGCAGCCGCCTGCGACATGGATGGAGGCGGTGGGTACGCTCGCCGAGACGCTGCGATTCACCTACTCGGAGACGCTCGGGAAGTGGCCCATCGGGGACCTCGCCTTCGGGATCAAGTACCTCATGCGTCGCCAGGTCAGACAGCCCTCCTCGCTAACCAGCCACCGGCTTGCTTGCTCCGGTCCCAATAGGAATGCCGCGGCTAAGTTTTTTAATGCGACCGCGAGCTTGTGTTTTGGATCTGTAATGAGGTTTCCTTTCGCTCGAATTGCATCTCCAACGTTGCGTGCTGCGTTGTTGGTAAGATTTTGATTTGGATAGAGGCTTCTAGCGATTGATCAGTGGCAGATTTGCCCCTTCGACTCCAAAGCAATTTATCCGTAGTAGAGACTTGGGGTGATTTCTATGCTGATTGCTTTGCACTCGCAATAAAAATCGCAACTTTGGAGATTTGGAGACGGTGGGTTCTCTTTGTATCATGCCCTAGTGGTGATGACTTGGTATAGTGTAATGCACTCGAGGACTGTATTAAGACGGTGTAAATGGTTCTGTTTTGCGGGTGAAGTGGTGAGTACTTTTCTCTGCCAAGTCCAAGCATCCGATAATTATTCTTGCGCTCTATCAAGCCAGGGGTGGAGCCAGGATTCAAACATGAAGGGGGCGAAGATGATAAAGATCCTGCAAAAGATATTTTGTTGTTGAAAAGAAGGATGAACCCCATGACAAAATATCAATGCATAACCCTTTCATCCTTAAGCATATTTTTTTTTGTAAAAATACACATCTAATCAGCAAATTAATATGTTCTCTTATATGCACTAGTAATTGTGCATGTGAAACACACATGTCAACCAAATTAAGCACACCAATAAAAATGCAACTTTTAAAATTTGCATGCAATGTGATAATGCACAATTTGTTTAGCCTACCAACATGTGGTGTCTCTTACAAGAACGGATTTTGCATCATGTGCACTGTTGGTTACTACTTCCTCCGTAAACTAATATAAGTGCGTTTAGTGATCTAAACGCTCTTATATTAGTTTACTGAGGGAGTACATAACTAGATTTGGCTAGGGCTACGTTGATTCAATGGTGTTTTATAGGATTATTGGTGGATGTAGATCCATAGATTTTCTTTTATATGGAGCTCGTTTGGTATATTTTCTAAGGAGCCATGTCATGAAGAGCTAGCACGATTAATTACTCATATAATAGGGCTGTCTATAAGGTTAGATATTGGCTCTTGCATGAGCGCCCACTCCTTCCCTTTTTTCCTTATCTCTTCTCCACATAAGCAAAAGTGTCATGTAAGCGGGCTTATAACCCACTTTATAGTTGCTCTAAAAGGTACAAGGATGTGTATCAGGGTCCATTGTACTGTGACCGACTGGAACCTTATTGGTTGCATTATTTGGTTCCTCTGTCTCATTGAGAGACAGGAGTGCCACATGCCGCTCTACCAAGTCAACAATATTCTCCCTGCAAAAAAAAGTCAACAATATTCATAAAATCATGAGAGGAAGTACTGACATCATTTGTAAAACCCATTATGTTACGAAAACCAAATTGTACATCAGAAAAACTTTATGAGAAGTAGAATTCCAGAACATCCCAAACTTGTAGTTCACTTGTATTGTAGCCCTCGTCATCCCTAACTTTCTGAGAAATAGAAGTCTTGAATCAGCTAAAGGAACCCAATGCTTTTGTCCATTGCTGCAAGGACAGAACTAGGAAAAATGATCAGCAACAGGGTTGGGATTAGGGTCATCTGGGTCCATTGTACGTAGCAACAAGTTCATAATGCGGTAAGAAATGATGGTTAAGTGGTCAGATGATGATTAAGGCTCGATGAGTTTTTTCTTCTAACATTATTAAAGGGTAAAAATGAAAGAAACCCTTCATCCTATGTCCAAGATGTCAACAATATTGCAGCTCTAAATCAGCAACATTAAGGTGCACTCTGATTTGCATTTGGCTAAATGTTTACCCCATAGTACTTTAATGTGCCATTTTTTTCTTTGATCTCTCAGAGCATCGACAGGAGGAAAAGCTTCACTAGTAGTATTTTGTTCAGGCAGATAGCCTTCCAACTTTCCAAGCTTCTTACTCTGGATTAATTACGGAACATACAGAAGTTGGGCGATGTAGCTGGTCTACCCAGCATTAAAATTAAGCTTTCTATAAAGTCAGGGCTGTTAAGCTTATTCTCTAAAAAAATTACCTTTGCAAAACTATCACACAATAGAATTTTACACAGTACAACGGTGTCTAATTTCAAGCATATCGAAGTACATTTACAGAGTTTCTTTTAGGGAATATAATGACACAGTTGTTTGGTTGCAAGCGTGAGAGGCAAAAGAAATAATAATTGAGTTACAATGCACATAATCTCTCACCTGAGCAGCCAGCACCGAGAGGCCTACCCATTCAGATCTCAAAATTTGATGGATTCGCAAACTGCTTGAATTCGTCAAATTTCCTAGCTGATCATCTGGGAAATCCTGAAGGTCCGACAATTATCAAACCATCACAAGTCAAATAGCAGATAAATGGGAAATAAGAAAGTATGGCAACTGAAGTGCTCTATACCTCATCACAGTTGCTATTCAGAAGTACATCAGCAGTGATTGCAGCTTCTGGTATAGCAAGAAAAATACGACAATCATATGCTCATTTCAAGTAGAGACAAAATAGTCCTTATCACCAGGTTACAATACATCTAAGGTCATAGAGTTCGAAGAATCTAACTGGGACTTGGTGGATTCAGTAAACTATTATTAGGAGCTAACAATTCTGTTTCAATACTTACTACAATTTCCTTTCTTAAAATATCGTTCATATTTAAACTGGACATATCTAGAAAATGAAAGCTTTGGCTTTCTTGTAATAACATGAAAGGCTTTGAGGAATTTTGATAAACCAGTAGCAGCTAGCTGCCATGTTGCAACTCCATAATTAGATGCTTTTAATTAATACACAAGACAAGTAGGGAGCGCTCACAGTTTTGGCGGCAATATGAGCAGAGCAAGTCAGCAAGCACATAATGATTCCCAGGCGGAGAAGAGTGTAGATAAACCTGCATAACAATTGTTCTTACAACCAAAAACAGCCATCCCATACTACATATATGCAAGAAACTTAAAAAATTCGTAGAATCCTCACGGCAGGGCAAGGACATGGATTCCTAATTTGTCAGATTCAATATCGAAATACGGTATAAATCATTTGGTGCATACTACCATTGACGTTTTAACAGAAGCAAGAGAAAGAATCAATCTGTACAGAGATGTTTAGGTTGAATATATGTTTATATGAATCGATCTTTCTTTATCCTTCATGAGCTACGTGCACCGGGCTGCCCTTTTAATCTTTCTTTATCCTTCATGAGTGCTCTAGCTATAAAATCGTACAAATTCACCAGGAATTTAGAAAGCAAAATATATATGAGAAAGGGAACAGAATAATCATAATCATAAGATCATATATAGGTATAAACTGAGACTGAGTGCATTCCGTAACCTGGGACAAAAGTTTGGCGGGACGCTGGCGTGCGGCCACCCAGAGGCGGTGAGCGTGTCAGGGCGCTGGCTGGAGCGGCTGATGAGGAACAATAGAGAGAAGAAAAATAAAAATAAAAACAGAAGTAAATCCATTTGACTACTAGATACTTCTACCCCAGTATAGTATTTGCTTGTTTTCTTAGCTTTAGCTACTGTTTTCTAGAGTCTTCTAGCTATGAGTGGAATATTGTATCTTAAGTAATGTTTTCTAGAGTGTTCTAGCTATAAGTTGAAGTTAGATGTGAATGCTTCATGTAGCCTATAAAGAGAGGTCCTCACCTCTAGTTTGTGACCAGACTATGTACCCCCACTACCTATAATAGAACTTGGTGTTCTTATTTGAGATCTTGGAGTAGATCTTCTGCTCTAAGAGTTTTGGGTTGAACTCCTGCTGCCATATTGGCCTACACGCCTCTAGAGTGATATCTAGCGCAACACGTTGAAGTAGTTCCTTCAACACTTGTGCTGTACACTTTGTAGCAGCAAGGCGGACTTGTTCCTCCACAACCTTGTGCTGCTTCAGCGGCAGAGCCGCAGAGGCCACAAAGGTGGCGGGAGCAGTCGTGGCAGGACGCCAGCGGGCGCGACTGAGGCCTCGAGTCCGTTGGGGTACAGGCAGGAGCGGAAGAGGAGTAGAAGGCGGCGGTACCCTGGTGGTTGCAGGCGGGCACAACAGGGGCCGCGAGAACGACGGGGCGCCGGTGGGCACGAGCGCATGCGGCTCGTGTGAGTTGTTGGGAGGAGGCGTTTGGGGATCCCATGCCTGTTTTCAAAATTTCCTAATTATGGTGGTGTTTCCTAATTAGGTGTTATGACTGATTGATACATCACCTCATCACCACATCATCGGAAGGATCTGGGTCGTTATTTTTGGTGGATGGATGGACAAGATTTATTGGATTCACTAAACTCGCGCTTTTAATAGTAGTAAAGACTATACTCAATGAACAAAATTAATCCATCTAGTTTGGCACAATTAATCATCGTTGGAGTACTAATTAACCAGACTATAGTAGATTTTAATTCATCAAAAGAAGTACTAGCCACTAGTGTCAAGATGTGTAAGACTTGCCTTTTATCTAGTGTTTGGTCACGACACATCAGGATCAGTAGATCAGACAAAAGTGGCCTGGGGCTAGTACTATAGCATGACGGTGCTGAGCAATTGTCCATGTCTCCTTGGTCCTTGCGCCTTGCGAAGAGTCGATTGATCCTGCTATGGTTTTGCCATGGACAAACGAGGGGGAGGGAATAAAATCGATTGGTCTACGATCTGAGCTTCTGAGCAACATGCCGCGCTAGTCATCGTAAGCAACTAAACTGAAAACCAAAAGAGCCAACCTTGACCTTGATCAGCGTAAATCACATGGGCTTTCTTGGTTGGGCTTCGATGCATACGGGTCAGATCCTTAGCTACAGGATTAGATACTTGAAGTTAATAATAGTGCTTAGTTAGTAAATGATCGCACAACATTGTAAGAAATAAAAGATTTCATATGAATAGTTTTCTGAAGATAAGATGGGTTTCCTTTCTTGAGAATACTCGCAAAATGGTTATGGTAACCTTTCATTTGAGGGATGTGAAGCAGTTATGCTATTCACATAACTCAAGTACTCAATAAAGTAAGTTTGAACTTATGGTACTATTCTATTCATGCACAGGCACTTTCTCTCAGTTACTCTCGAGTGCAATTTTATCTGGTAGATTGTACATGCCTTTGTAGTGTGTACAACAAATGTTTCATTGTAATCTTGGCGTTACTTTTCAGGGCAATCTACATGTCGCCGGTGTATATGCTGGAAGCAATTGCATTGAACTTAAAGGACCTGAAGTCATGGAAGAGTTGATTGTTCTACGACGGCTAATTGATTTATGCTTTCTTTTCTCTAAGAAATCATTCCCAGTTTTCCTAGAATTGGCTGGATTTTCACAAGTGGATGTTCTCATTGAGGAACCTAAAGCAGGGGTGAGTAAGTGCTGGTAGCATTTTATTGTTCTGTCCATTTATTAAGGGCATAGGGAGTAGTGGTTATGGGAACATAATTTCTTCCTTATTTTCTCCAATCTGACTTGACTCCTACTCCTACAGATTTTAAAGCCAGCTCATACAATTCTGCGTGATGAGTGCACAAAATCCTTTCTTGTTTTGATACGAGGCACTCATAGCATGAAAGACACACTAACTGCTGTTACTGGTGCTGTAGTACCATTTCACCACTCAGTATTAGATGAGGGTGGTATCAGCAAGTTAGTCTTAGGGTATGCACACTGTGGGATGGTTGCAGCAGCACGCTGGATTGCAAGAGGTATAACACCATGCCTCCTTCAAGCCGTCACTCAGTGCCCAGAGTACCAAATAAAGGTGGACACTTCTTACTTTTGGTTATGGTTTCAGAACTTTTTCATACTTAGTTTGATCTTACCTGGGAATCTTATTTGCTCTTTAAGATTATTTCTCGTCATGATATTTTTAGTTACTTCTATAACAAACAAGTCAATTTACCGTGGGTCTGTATGCTGGCAACAAAAGACTCCAAAATCAAAATACTGTCATACATAATTCCATATCCATATTACCATGCAAATCAACATGATTCTGGCGATCCCAGGCCTCTGTTTTGTGTATAAGATGGCTACACATTTGGCACTAGTAAAGAGTAGCAAAGCTCTAATCCTACATGCCTGGTTGTATTGTTATTTTAGTAAGAACAGTAGGGAACATCCATGTTCGAATATATCAATTAAGAAATTAATTTACATAAAAGTGGCAAAGCTCAGTAGCCTAAGCATCTCAAAATAAACTGAAAAGTGAATGTAATAAAACCCAGCCCTGCTACCCAAAAAGAAAATTACAAACAAATTTAAATTTGCGCTATGTTAAGGTACCTTGACAAGCCAATCATCTCTCCATCAACTTATCCAACTTCTAACCATCAACCAGTTGTTCGGGAACTGCACACATTGAACATTCTGTTCGGAATTAATATACAGATTCCCCAAGAAAAAATTGTTAGCGCCATCATGTTTTATACCTAATTCAAGCATATCAAAAACTTTGTGGTCCAACTTATCTAAATCAAGTTTCAGCTGCCCTCACTCTGTTCATGTCCAAGAAAAGATTCATCCATCTACTTTATCACATTATAAATTGTGTTGTGGGAAAATAAAATGATTACACCGGTGCTCGTCCCTAGCCTTGAGTTTTGAGATAGAGCCCCAGTGTTAGGGATGCCGACGCCGGTGAGGAGATGCTGCAGCGGGGAGCAGAGAGCAGGGTGCTTGCGCGACGCCACCGGGTTGCGCGGACGGGGCAGAGACGGCGAAGGCAAGGAGGGAACGGTCGTTGCTGGACTCAGGTGCAATGAGATGAGGCAAATGC